>NW_021619309.1:35886-102075 GCF_004785775.1 Grammomys surdaster | reverse complement strand
ATTACTAAATCCAGAAAGTTAATTTTGTGAGAGAGAGAGAGAGAGAACTGAAGAATTCAAAGCATGTCCTGTGTTAGACATACACATGCTATTTAAATTTATGTTTAAAAAAACAGCTTCTGAACCTGCTGAAAATTCTATCAAAGTTTTCATTTTAAAACTATGAGAATGGACTCATGACTTTTCAAATCATGTGGCACAGCATTTTTATGACTTACTTCCTGTAGCAGGCTTACTGACTGGAACAGTACACAGTTATAGGGTCTTAGTTATTATTGAGGGTACTGAAATGAAAAGGAAATTATCATGTTTAATGTGCTCTTATACCCATCAGTATTGTCTAGAGAGTGACTTTTGTGAATTGCTGGGCTTCTAAATGCACTCAAAGGAATAGTCTAGGAATGAGATTTAAAAATAATTGTTACCAAGAAATCACAGCATCCATCATAAGGCACCCTGTAAATTACTAAATCCAGAAAGTTAATTTTCTGGTTTCTCACCCAGCCTTGATGAGAGGTTTTGTTCCTAGTCTTACAGTAAACTTTTATTATAAGGTCAGTTGTTTGGTTGACACATCCTTAGAAAAACAGTTCTCTCTCTCTCTCCCTCCCTCGATCCCTTTCTCTCTTTAAGGATTAGAATGGGAGGAGGAATGAATCTAGGTGCAAGGAGACAAATTGGGAAGAGATGCATGGAGTGGTTGAAGGGAAAATGAGGTATGATGTATGAGAGAAGAATAAGAAGATAATAATGAGAGAAAAATCTTAAATGTAGGACAATAAAAGTTGAATAAAATACTGAAGAACTCGAATTAAAATATTTTGGCTGAAGTCCATGCTTCAGTTAACTATATATGAGAGGAAAAAGACACTCCAGAAACAGAATTATATTTAATTAAGAAAAGGCTTGTCTTACCAGCTGTTGGTAGAAAGTTACAAAGCAGAGTTCAATATCTACAAATAGGGTAAATAGAACTTATTAAGTTGTAGCTTACAGTGTTATGCCTAAATTGCAGGGAGCCCCAAAACCATACTGGAGCCAATCCCAATGTAAATCTATAAGGATCTTTGTTCTGAACTCTAGATCAGTGTCTACCATCGTTCCCATTGAAGCATGTCAGAGTGAGAGGCCCGAGTCTAGGGATTCAGGGGTTTTATTGTGGTTTCAGAAAACTTGGGGAATTTCTATGAGTCAACATGTTAATGTTTTAAAAACTGCATTTCTGGAGTAGTATGCAGGAAAATAACACAGGGAGAAAACTACCTGATGAACAGGATAGTTAACTGTTCTTTGCAGGATGTTTTCAGCTATCTATATGAAACTTGACTCTCCTATAGTAGCCTGTCTGCCTGTTCCTAAAGTGGGTGGGTTGCCATAGAATGTTTGCTCAGGTAGATTTTGAGATTTTCTTCCTAGAGTTGGAGTTTAAGCTGTGGTTTCTCCCAAAACAGGATTTCTTCAAAAATAAATTTAGTTGGGCTTTACAACATGTTAACAATTTTGATAAGCAATCATCCTAAGAGAAATGATTCAAGAGTGGTTGATCAAAATTTTGTCCTACATGCAAAACAACTGTAGGGTGAGATGGGCCTATCTTCCTGATGACTACATGTTGACTTCTGAGCATTATCAGAATTCATAAGCAAATGGGATCCACCTACTCAACTGCTTCTGATAATTCAGAATAACACCCTCCCTCCACACCACCCCTATACAGAGCAAGTTGCTTTAGCCCTAATGAAAAATAGAAAATATCTTGGGTTAATCCAGAAATGCTAATGACCATCACTGAAGGAGGTATCTGCAATTACTGTTGCCAGAAGTACTGCCCCCTCTATGAGGAAAGTAAATGTGGCAATGCTCACAATTAAGTTATATTTTAAGGAACAATTGGCTCCAACACCTCAACTAATAAAGCTCTAATTGTTATATGAATTGTAGTGTAACTGAAATGAAAAGTATGTGGAAGAAAATGAACTTATAATGAATGAAATATAAATATCATATACTCAATGATCCAAAAAATAAGTTTCATTATTAAACTTGCACTTTGTATGTGCTCATGGCAAATGTTTTTTCTCCAATCATCTTTTAATTCAGTCGACCTCATAGGATTCTCATTGATCTTTAACTATTCTGCTAATTTGTGTATAATGTGATAGGGAATCTAACAGGATCCTGCCTCTTTCCTCTGTCTCTAAAGAAGAACATACCTTAGATGCACCATGTAGAAATCAGGGATAGAATTTGACTCTAAGATGATTGTTTAAATCCACTGAAAAAAAGCATTGTCATTTCACATTCTTGGATCCCTCTGAATTCTATTAAAAGCTTTTTGTAGAGGTTTCCATCACGTTTCCTGGTTCTGAATGGTATATGACACTGTGAGCCATATTGAAGTAATCACTCCTTTAAGCATAGTTTGGCTTGTGGATATAAGTGCAAGAATACATTCTGTTTTAGAGCTGATGAATTCTTAATGACTCTTTACTTTGCTGTAGAATATTTCAATTTCCCATCATCATATTTTTTTTTTAATTTTTCCTATCAAAAATCAGGCCATAAAGCTCAGAGCTTCATAGTTTCTCATTCCCAACTTATGAACTACAAGTTTTTAAATTCAATATCACAGTTGTATTCAGTAGTTGGCTGACCTTTTTTGTACTGATGAAACCAGAAAATCATGTGTATGTATATATGTATATATACATGCATAATGTGTTACGAACAATCTTGTATCTTATCTTACATATATGTGTATACATGTATATATACTTATCTTTCCATTGTTCCCTGTAACTCTAATTTCCATGATTTTGCCTTAGTTTAGTTTTTTGTATACTGATAGAAATCCCTTACTCTAATGATCTTTATTGACTATTCAAATTCTGGTTTCACTGAATGAAAAGGTCAACAATTTTAGTAATCAGGAATATACGTAATAAAACTTCATTGGGATTTTTGTCTTCCACTAATTTGTATGGACGAGAGAAATAAAACAAATGATCCCATAGGCTAGGGAGTATGATGGGTAACAAGAATCCTTATCCACTGCTGGTGGAAGTACTGCCCTTTGTAAACCAGTGTGATTTTGCCTTGAGAATCTGGGAATGTTGTGCCTCGGGATACAGGTGTATCATTGTTGGGCATATATCCAAGTGAGTCCATATTTTATTGTAGGCACAGTTCCTCATTGTTGCTGTATTCACATTACTTAGAGATAGTAAACATATTAGCTGGTCATAAGTTGGGATATGGTTAATGAAAATGAGGTAGAATATGCAATGGAATATTACCCGTGTATTAAAAAACAAATTAATGGAACTCATAGTTAAAGAAAGTAGAAAAAATTCTCATGATGTGTTACCCAGTACCCCACTGACAGATATAGTACCTATTAGTTTATATTTGTATGTTAGTCTTTAAGCCTTACCAAAGCCATTCAAAATTCTTAATTCCATAGATAAAATATATAGAGTTAGGAAAAAGACAGAGGAAAGAATTTTCTGAGGAAAAAAATAAATAATTTTAGCAATGCTTGGGGGTGACATTGTAATGTGGCTACTAAATGTGGAGTGGGAGGCTAAAGGATAGAGTGGAATACTAATTGGGATAGTCAATGAAGATCAGTAGACATCTTAGTATGTAACATAAGAGGAAATAATGCCTAAACTAGATGTATATATCTCTTACTATGAAATGCAATCTCAAATCCAAGATATTGGATATATCTAATATTATTTTGGCCAATGTTTCTTAATGAACCCCCCCCAAAAGAACTCAGAGTATTGACTAAGCTATTGATTGCTCTACACAATGTGATGACAACTCTATTGCAGAAGATAACACCTACATTTCTATTGAACATAGAAAGGACAAGAAGGTACCTAACTACAGCTTTCACATAAAGATATTGTTGGTGGTACTGAAACCTATTTTGCATGGTTCCTGAGGGAAAATTTAAACAACAACATAACTTTATACTTTTTGATGTACCACAGATATGACAGCTGCCTATATGATACACTGTTGCAATAGTGGCTCCTTCGATGGAATAAGCAACTACTATCTGATTGGATTTGAGGAATACACAGTGAGACTGGACACATTTCTGACATTGTTCTCATGGTTAAGTACCTAAGAGTAGGGCTAATAGCAGGTATAATTGTCTGCACAAGTATTTATCAATAAAAGAATTTCAAATAACATTCTTTTATACCCATAGATTTAGTGTATTCCTGCAACATCATAAAAAATTCACATATGCAGCAGATGGACCCAGATAAAGAGACCTATATCTTGACAATGTGCACAGTGAAAGAACTTGGATCTCCCTGTCATAAATCACATATTGCTATCCATACTCCTATTTCATTGATTAGAAAACTGCATAGAAGATAAGGTCTCATTTCTTGCAGTAGACAGACAACTCATGTGAATCAACAATAATTTAGAGTTATTATTTTTTAGTCATTAAACACTATATTTTTAAACATACTGGTGATTTTTCACACATTATTACTCATTTTTTATGTTTTCATTAGTGTTTCTGTGTGGGGCTGTGTCTCTCTGTATTATATGCTTCTTGTGAGTTTTTTTCCCTGATTTCTTTGACTGTTGGGCTGTTGGGTTGTTTTTTTTTTTTGCATGTATATTTTCTAAGGGGAGAGATAGAACATGAGGATACTGGAGGTTATGGAGGTGGCAAGTATTAGGTAGGAGAAAATGTGGTGGGATACAATTAGAATATTTTATCTGAAACAAATCCAAAGTAACAAGTAGCTATGCCTAACAGAGAAACAAAACAAATGAACAAACAAAAAACTTTACTTGGTAGATTTGGGATGTAAGTTAAGGGATATAGAAGAGAGTACAATTTAATAAAAACTGCAAAGATACTTTACTTGAGGTAGCATCTGGAAGAAGTGAATGAAATTACTAAAAAAAATTAGGAAAATCTAATTCAAACGATTGAAGTGTTTGCATACAGTAACTTCACCTTAGTTATTGATGTTATTTGCCACATAAAAATGACTAAAGAATTAAAAGTAATTTAAATATCCTTTTGATATCCAATAATATAATAAATTACAATAATTTTCTCCCCAATGTAATGGAAAGTTAAATACAGAAAAATTGGAATGGATAAACTGATAAAGTCTTGCAGTATCATATTAGAAATATAGGTTTCATCACGTACAAAGACTTCAGGACTTTAGAATTATTTGAACACATATTTATCAACATATGCAGGAACTTTACTTCAAAAAATGAAAGATTACTCTTAGACAAATATTGATGTCAGCACCTAGGAACAGAGATTTAGGATAATTTCAAAAAAATTTCCTACACTGCAGTATTTATATAAACTTGTATACCAACATTATAAAACAAAGTCATATACTAGTGTATTTTACAAGTATTTTTATGAGGAAAAATGAACTGAATGGGTACGAAAAGTGAGAAAATATCTGCTATTGGTTTTATATAATACTTGACAGTAGTCTTAGTTTTCATGTGTCTCTTTTGCTAGTGATCTGATAATACATTCAAAAAGTTTTGCCAGGTACTTGAAAGGATGTTAACTGAGAGAATGTTGGGTGGTAAGTTGCTAATAAGAATACTAAATGCCCAAAATATTTTGGTTCTGGATCTTCAGCATTCCAAATATCCAAAACTGAAATGTTATTATGAGTCATCCAAATTTCTTAAACATTTAGTTCATATTTTTTTCCGTGAACTTTAGTTGAAAATTTCTCCTGTTGACAAAAAGACACTGTGTACATTCAAAAATCTAGTTTTGCTATATGTACCATGATTCTAGAAAAGCTATTTTAAAGCATAATAATATTAGGCAGAATTCAGGGTATACAAAGAGTTGGTAAAGGCATTAAGTAAAAATATTCAGGATCATATCAATATTAATGTCATGATCCAGCTGTGATTATCACTGTCTTCTGCTGTACTTGACATCATGTTTATATGCAATGTAGTAAACAATTATTATACATGAAGGTGTAACATTGAGGACCATAATATGAACAACAGAAGTAAGTGTAGCTATTAACAGATGCAAAAATCCTATCTATCTATCTATCCATAGGTTCTTCGTCTTCGTCTGGTGTGACCACATATCTTATCAAAATTGACTATGTTATTTCTGTAGTATATACAGTTTTTATGTTTTTTGAAATATTGGAAATGTATAATTGCTTTAAATTTAGCATATTTCCTTTTGGGTAATTTATTTTATTTTGCAATTTACCATAGACTGGTCTTAAGTAACAATATTTTTTGTGAGTGTTATATGTAACTAATAATTTTATTTGACCAATCATGTTTTTCTACTCCTGTTCAGTAGGAAATGAGTGCCCTTGGGGAGTCAGTCTGGAGCAAGAGTGATGTCAAGATCTCTCAAAACCCTGAAAATCTCATCCTGAGATCAGCAGGACTAGGACTGTTTTCCATCGTGCTCTGGGCATGCTTGACCCAGTGTACATAGTCCTTATGATGCCACCTCCATCACCCTCAAGGTAGTCACATAGTCTGATGCCCAAATTACTATTCAAACTACCTCTCTCACTATGAGGATATTTAAGAATCTGGAATTCTTCTTTATGGAAACTAAGCACTCCTAGCATTTCAGCCACAGCTAATGATGTATACTCCCCAGAAAATCCCTTTCTTCTCACTAATAATATTTATACAACTCTTCTAACCTCTAATAAAGAAGAACTGTTACATTGAAAACCATCTCTAGAGAAAGCCACTTATCCTACATTTATGCAGAACAAGTTCCTCTTTAAACATCCTGATTAAGCTTCATTCTTTTCATTCCATCCTGATGTACAATGGAGACCAAATACTCCCAGGACTGAAGCAAACCCAGGACAGTAGATAGTTAGATAAAAGAAGAAAGAAAACAAGAATGTATAATAAATTAAATTCCTCTCTCGGGAGAACTGGAACCTGAAAGGATAATACCCGTGTCCAGGCAGGAATACAAGTGGAGGGACAAGGAGATCAACCCACACATAAAATTTTCAATCCAAAATAATTTTATCTACAATAAACTCAGGGACATAGATGGAACAGACACAGATGGAGTGGCCAAATAATAACCTGACTGACTTGAGGCAAATCCCATGGGCAAACATTAATTCCTGGCACTATTAATGATATTCTGCTTGCAGACAGAAATGTAGGATGATTCTCCTCTGAGAGGTTCCACACAGCATGTGACAGAATCAGATTCACATACTCACAGGCAAACATTGAGTGGAGCTTAAGGAATCTTATGGGATCTGTTTTGTAAAGGATTGAGGGCGAAGACGTAGATAATAAATCCACAGTTATGAACAGAATCAACTAACCTGGATACTGGGGTCTTTCAGAGACTGAATCACCAATGAACAATCATATACAGAATGGCTTTCCCTGTATAGATGTAGCATATGTGCAGCTCAGTCTTCTTTTGGGTCCCACAACAACTGAAGTAGGTAATGGCCCTAGATCTGTTGCCTGTTTGTGGATTCCATACCTTTGGCTGGGCTTCTTTTTTTACCCTCAGTGGGAGTGGATACACCTAGCCCTCCATAGACTTGAGGTGTCATGGTAGGGGGATACCCAGCAGGGCCTCCAGCATCTCACAAGTTAAGGCATAGGAGGATTGAGGGCAAGGACAACGTGAATGTCAGACCAGGAGAGGGATCAGCAATTAGAATGCAAAATGATTAAATATTCAAATTAATGGAAAAAGAAGTGACTTAAGTGAGAACACATAATCATGCCATGCCATGCAACCCAGAGATGGAAAAGTGACGGTCACTAGGTATCCCAATAAAAGTCTCTCAAATAAGTCAAGACATACTATTTTTGACTCCAAATACCAATAAAACCTCAATGTTGCTCTGTAGGAAACTAAGTGGAATGTTTTAAAGAGAAAGATTATTCAATTTCCTCCACAAACTATTCAAACGAATATGAAACAGTCCCTTGTGACAGCACAATCCCTATCTACAATGCTATTCCTTTCTACTATTTTAGGGGTTTGGCAATGGAAATCATGCCTTTCTTCTATGTAAAAGCCACAGCTGCCTTCAAAATAATTCCTGTGATTCAAGTCACAATTTTATACCCTGGTATAATACTTTAAAAAGTAGAACTTTTGTGAACCTAGGTAAGAGCTTATAGGCCTCTGAAATCAAAACTCATGTAATAAAAAATGGCTAGTAAGTTAAATGATTACCAAAATGCTTAACTTAGAATATATTGATCATTTGATATAAATAAATTGAACATGTGTCACAAATTACCCAAAAGATATCCCATCTTGATAGAAGGGCACATTCTCTACTATGTTCATAGTGGCCTTATTTGTGATACCTAGAAACTGGGAACAACCCAGGTTTCCCATAACAGAAGAATGGATACAGAAAATATAGATCATTTACAGAGTAGAATACTATTCAGCCAGTAATTATGAATTTTGCAGGCAAATGGATATAACTAGAAAATATCATCCTTAGTGGTGTATCTCAGACTCAAAAGGACATGCATGGTATGTACTTACTAACGAGTGGCTATTAGCCAAAAGAGGACAGTATACACCTGATACAATGCACAGAAATATGAAGGTTAACAAGTGATCAGGCCCACGTGAGGGTGATTTCACTAGATAGGGTAAACAAACCAGAGAGCAGAGGAATGGAGGAAACTGGGTGAGAGAGGGAAGAGGGAGGGTTAGGTGAAACAGAGCACATTATCAGGTATGAGGGGACCAGGACTGAAGCCATGAGTGCCAGCAGAATGTATGGTAATATAAATGCTCTGTAGATGGGAGGTGGGGGACCTTCTAGAATGTATCAGAGACCCTGGAAGTGAGAGAATCTACAGCTCAAATGAAGGAATCTTAGATGAAATGCCCAACAGTGGGGAGCAGGAAATTTTAGAATGCATCTCCAGTAGACAGACAGGGCACCAATTGGAATATGGGGTTGCCATCCCATAGTCAAAACTCTGACTCAGAATTATCCCTATTTAAAAGAACTGCAGGAACAGAAACAGAGAAGAGACTGATGGAAAGGATGTCCAGGGACTGGCCTAAATTGGAATCCATCTCAAGGGGAACTTCCAAGGATTGACACTATTACTGATCTATGATTCTACAAACAGGAGCCTAGCATGGCTTCCCTCCAAGAGTCTCAAGAATCAGCTGAGTGAGACCTAAGCAGATACACTCAACTAATGGACAAAAGCAGTCGACTCCTGTGGTTGAATTAGAGAAAGACTGAAATAAGCTAAGGAGTAATTCGACCACATTGGAAGGCTAGCAGTCTCAACTAACTTAGACCCATGAGATCTCTCAGACACTGAGCCACCAACTATGCAGCATACACTAACTGATATGAGGCCCCCAACACATACACATCACAGGAGTGCCTGGTATAGCTTCAGTGAGAGAAGAAGCATCTATGGTTTGAGAGACTTGAAGCCCTAGAGAGGGCAGAGGCCAGGTGGAGTGTGTATGATGGTATGTGGGGACATACTCATGGAAATATGGGAGGAGGAATGGGATGAGGAACTGTTGGAGGACAGAATGGGAGGTTGTTAATGAAGGACTGGACTAATAAAAAGATTAAAGATGATCATGATAATAATAATAGTAATAATAATAAATGTTAAGTAAATTAAATGATTTCCAAAAAATTTAAATTAGAATATACTGATCTTTTGAAGTAAATAAATTGAATATTCATTACAAAGTTTTAAAGAACTAATCTTTATTTACACTTTTTGAAAATCATAAAAATGCACCTATATTCTCAGGATGAAGTTGTACTTGCCTTCTCTGCATTAAATGAATTAATGAAATACTGTTAACTGAAATGGGCCAATGAAATTTCTTGGCATGTAAAAGAGTCTGCCATGAAAGCTTAGAGACTTAAATTTGATCTCTTGATGCCACATGGAAGAAACTGAACCAGCTCCCAAAAATTATCTTCTGAACTTCACAGATACACTGTGGCATGTATATAATTACACTTATACATAAGTCATACATATATACATGGTGGTAATAACTATAATCTATGATTATTTACTTAATGGAAAAGTTATAAAAATGTCTGACAGTTGTAGTATTTATGTAGATTGATTGTCTTCCTTTCTGTGTTTTTAAGGGACATTAAAAATAATTTTAGTTTGGCATCTTTAAAGGTTTATAAATAAATATGTATTTATATGTTAAAAAATGGGAGGAGAAAGAAAGTTGAGAATCAGTAGATTGTTGTTTTATGTGTGTAAAATCAAAAGTTCACTGAGTTGTGCCTTGTTTCGGGACATTTAATTCTGATACACTGGTTACAATTATATATTGGTTATATAGATAAATTTTGTAATATATAAAATATGTAATATGTATGTTATATGTGCATATTATTCTGGTTAATTTTTGTCAACCTGACTCAAGCTGAGTTATCTAAGAATAGAGAATCTCACTTGAGCTCTGTCTATGTATTTACCTATATATAAGTCTGTGGGTTCATTTTCTTAATTGATGATTGATATGGGAGGATTCACCTCAATTTGTGTGGTTCCACTTGGTCAGGTAATCCTGGTGTGTACAAGGAAGCATTTTGTGCAAGCCATGGTGAGAACTGGTAAGCAGCAGCATGGCTTCTGCTTAAGTTCCTGTCTCCAGTTCCTGCCTTGAGTTAATTCCTGGTCTTCACTTAATTATGGAGCATGACTTGAGACTTTCTAACAAAAAGAAAATATTTCTTTTACTCTTGAATTGAATATTACCAGTGACAAATCTGTAATCCAAATGTTTACCTAATAAGATATCAAGATTGCATAGATTACAAAGGGACAATGCAATGAATTAGAGTGCAAAGATCAAGAATACATGGTTTATTAATTAAAAATTTCACTAGAAGACAGAGACTACTACTGTATGAATTATTAGACATTGAAACCAAAAAAGCATCTAAAAATATAATAGGACAGTAAAATTATTTTTGGTTCTATTTTAAAATATGATGATAAGACCACATTGTTGAAGATATCACATCTTTCATTTGCCAAACATTTAATAATATCAGTCTTGAACTAACCAGAAAATACATCTGTAAGCATTCTTTAATACTACTAGAAGTGATATTCAGGATGTTATCAAGAGAAAAGATAATGATTTTTAATGTATTCCTGGACATTGCCGGCTACATTAATGCCATGGGAGGCAAAATGTACCAATGGTGCCATAGTGGTGAGACTGTTTATAGAACTAAGCAACCACTTTCTTTATGCAATTGAGTCTTTCTTCACAGAGTGTAAAATCAGGCATAGTTAAATACATGATGACGGAAGTAGTAGGTCCTAGCATAAAATCATTTGATGCTATTCTAAAGGGTAATTTTCACAAAAAGTTGTTTCTGATTATATCCAATGGTTTTGCTGTTCTCTGAGTTTGATTAGACATCATTCTTGTTGCATTTAGTGTTGGTCAATATATAAATGAAAAACTAGTAAAACCTCCAAATACAGTAAATGAATACTCACCTATAGTTCAGTCAGATACCTGGGGGCCATTAGCTTTGATGGCTGATGGGTTAGCAAATGTCAGTTTTCTTTAGAAATGTGCCCCCTGGTAAGAATACAGAGAAAGTATTTTGACTTAAGACAGACAATATATAGTAAGGTAAGAGCCAGAATTGTAGCAAACGGAGGTAGGTTTTAATGATAATGCTTTGGAATGAGACAAGAAAGTTTACTCTTCCCCTCATACTTATTACATTACTAGGAGTCTTATTGCAAAAAAAAAAAAGAGTGAAGGAGAAAAATTTGATACATATAGGTAAGTCAGAGGTTAAAATATCTTCAATTAAATATGATGAGATTTTATATTTCCTTAATTCTTAACCAGAAACCTGTTGCTACTGATATACCTAGCAAAGGCGATGGGATAATAATTCAACACACAAAATTCATTATGTTTCATATAGAACAAAGATATTATTTAAGAAAACATTGAGGAATGCCATTCCCAACACACACACACACACACCACACACACACACTGTAAAATGCTACAATGACAATTTCAGAAACTAGAAAAGTTGATTGAAGAAGAAATTCCAGGCTATAATGCCTCCTTCTTTATGAAATTAGAGAACTACTACTTTACAAATGGCCATTTATCCAAAATCAATTCACACGTTCAATGTAATCTCCAACAAAATTCTTCATACAAAGCTAAAAAAAATGCAATCATAAATTTATATGGGAATGAGAAATATTATGTTTGCAAAAATGCACACCAAAACACCAACAAAACAAAATCCAAGCCAGAGTAAAGCAAAACAAACAAACAAACAAACAAACAAACAAAAACTCTGAATAATAGAACAGAAGGAGTTATCAAAATCCCAGATTTCACATGGTCCTACAAAATTAAATTGTCAAAGTCTACACAATGTGGAATAAAATTTATTATGTTGATCAATTGAATAAAAATGGTGACTCACATATAATCCAACACTGATACAGTCACCTGTTTGTTGAATAAAAGTCATATTTTTTAAACTAAATCATTCTGATCAATCTGGATAGCTACAGACAGAAGAATAAAATTTGATCTTACTGATTCCCCTCCAAAACTTAACTGCAAATGGATCAAAAAGGGGAATATAAGACCTGATGCCCTGAAATTATTAGAAGAGCAAATAGGGAATAAATTTGAACTCATTGACATAAGACATGACTTTTTGAACAGAAAGGACATTTGATATCATAGGAATATGGTAAAAATTAATAAATGTAACAATAAAAATAAAGCCGTCAAATGTAACTGGGATTTTAAGCATTTACTTGATACATATTGATTTATAAGAAACATATGCTGGGAGGGGTGTGTCTACAAAATGAACCAGTACATTAAAATATATATAAATATCTCTAGCTATAATTCTCAAATTCACACAGGAATTTAATTAACCAAGGATAGTCAAAACAGTACTGAAAAATAAAATACATTCAGGCAGAATCACCATTACTGATCTCAAGTAGTACTACAGACAATAGTGATAAAATCTACATTGTATTGGTTTAAAAAAGACATACTGATCAATGGAATATAATTAAAAACCCAGAACTAATCCCCTACATCTAATGACATTTGATTTTTGATAAAGATGTTATAACCATACAAAAAATGAACATCTTCAACTAATGGTGACAGTCAACCTGATGTCTACATGTAGTAGAATGTAAATAAATCCATATTTATCACTCTGAACAAAACTCAAGTCCAAACTGATCAAGGACCTCAACATAAAACTAGATACAGTATATCTCAGAGAAGAGAAATTGTAAAATACCATTGAATGCATTGTTGCAGAATACAACTTCCTGAAGGGAACATCAGTGGCTGAGGCTGTAAGATCAACAATTGATAAATGGGAACTCATGAATCTACAAAGCTTCTGTAAGGCCAAGAATACTGTAAACAAGACAAATAGAAGTCTACAGATCTACATCTGACAGAGGACTAATATCCAAAGTGAATAAAGAACTCAAGAAGTAAATATCAACTTCCCAAATCACCCAACTAAAAAATGGGGCACAGCCCTATTGAGAGATGTGGCAACCCACCTCTCTCCAAAATTTTAACCCAGAATTTCTCCTGTCTTCAGTAAATACAGGGAAAATTGTTAATAGTGACATTGCTTCTACATTAATGGCCTATGTCAGCCATAGGCTTAAGTCAGCCATACATGCCTACTGACACAAAGTCTTAGTCTCTGTGGGAAAGTACTAATCCTAGAACAGATAGCTATAGATCTTGTAGACAGGTAGCCCTGATGGGAAAGTACCAGCCTAGATAAGAATAAATGAACAATAGATCTTATGGACAGGTAGCTTTGGTGGGAAATTACTAACTTAGATAATAATAAATGAATAATAGATCTTATGAACAGGTATATAGTGACCTGTACTACCCTGCTTCTCCTGTGAACTTTTCACCCAGCCAATATCCTGTTCTGAAGACATCTGTACTCCCCCTGAGAACACCTGTGCTCCCCAGAAACAAAGAAGACCCTGCATCATCCCCCTCCCCACCTCCTGCCTCTATGTGTATATAACCCCCATGAGAAAAAAATTAAAATTACAGTCTGAACAGATTTCCAGACAGGATGTAGTACTTTGCATACCCCTGTTCCCTGTTCTCTTTTTCAGGTGGTCCCTTGGTCCTGGTCCACGACCCTGCTGGATGAGGCAGACAATTAGTGGAGCAAAGACCAAAGGAAAGATCATCCAGAGACTGCCCCTATTGGGTATCCATCCCATATGCAGCCACCAAATCCAGATATTATTGCTGATACCAAGAAGTGCTAGCTGACAGGAGCCTGATATAGCCATCTCCTGAGAGTGCCTGCCAGAGCCTGACTATTACATTTGCTGATGCTTGCATCAGACTGTGCATGGGGACCCCAGTGGAGGAGTTATTGGAAGGACAGTAGGAAATGAAGGGGTTTGCAACCCAATAGGAAAAACAACAGTACCAACCAACTAGACACCCCAGATCTCCCAGGGATTAAACAATCAACTAAAGAGTACACATGGAGGGACCCATGGCTTCAGCTGTATTTGAAGCAGATGATGGCCTTATTTATCATCAATGGGAGGGTATCCTCTTGTTCCTATGGAGGCTTGATGAGCAGGTATAGGTTAATGCTAGGGCAGTGAAGTGGGAGTGTATGGGTGGAAGGGGAAACAGCCTCAGAGAAGCAGGGGGAGGGAGATGGGATAAGGATTTAGGGAGGGAAAATCAGGACAGGGGATAACCTATGAAATGCAAATATATAAAATATCCAATAAAAGATACATTTAAAAAGAATGAGGCACAGAGCTAAACAAAGAATTCTCAACAGAATAATCTTGAATGGCAAGGAAGCATTTAAAAAATGTTCAAAGTCCTTAGTCATCAGTGAAATGCAAATCAAAACAACATTGAGATTCCATCTTACACTGTTAAGAATGGGTGATCAAAATCTCCAGAGTTAGCCAATTCTTGTGTGGATGTGGAGGATTAACATGTACCACTACTTTGGAAGTCAAGAAAGAAGTTTCTTAGAAATCTGGTAAATAGTTATATCTCAAGATCCAGTTATTCATTCTTGGGCATATACTCAAAAGATGCTCCACCATCCCATAAAGACTCTTGCTCAGCTATGTTCATAGCATCTTTATTTGTAATAGCCAGAAACTTGAAATAACCTAGATGTCCCTCAACTGACGATGGATAAAGAAAGTGTGGTAAATCTACACAATGGAATACTATTTTCCTATAAAAAATGAAGACATCACAAATTTTGCAGGTAAATGGATATATCTTGTGAATATCATACTAAGTGAGATAATCCAGTTCCAAAATGATATTCACAGTATGTATTCACTCTTTAGAGGATATCATCCATAAAATTCAGGATGCCCATGCTACACTACAAAACCCAGGTGTCTAGACAGGAAGAAGGGCAGAAGTAAAGATGCTTGTGCCTCACTTGAATGGGGGAATGGAATGGTATTTGAAGGCAAATGGAGGGAGGGGACTTGGTGGGAGAGGGAAGTTGGAGGGAAGTAGGGAGATTTGGAGCCCTCAGTGAGGAAGGTGAGATGGTCTGATGGCCATGAGAAAAAATGAAAATATGTAACCTACAGTGGGGAGGCAACAGACATCTTCAGGAAGAAACAAATGCCAGAGATAGGAGAGATGATCATGAATCAAACCAGTTATCCTTAGCTGTTATTCACAGAATTGTGTATTTTGAGGCTGAGGAGTCTGTCCCTGATGGCCATGCAAGAACCCTGGTGGAGCAATAGGAGCACCAATCCACCCATGAATTTTTGACCAAAATGTACCTGTCTACACAAAATGCACAAAATGGGGATTTCATAGAAACTGAGGAAATGATGAATAAAAAACTAGCCCAACTTGAGATCCATTCCATATTCAAGCAACAATCCCTCACACTATTAATGCTACTCAGTTATACTTGCATACAATAGTTTAGCACGGTTCTCCTCTGAGATACCCTACCCAACAACTGACTCAGAAAGTTACAGAAACCCACTGCTAGTCAGTGGTTGTAACTTGGGGAAACTTATGGAAGAGTAGGAGGTAGGGTTGCAGTCCCTAAGGAATAGGAGCTTCAAAGGAAGACCAATGCAGTCAACTAATTCAGAATCTTGGGTGCTCTCAAAGACTGAAATCCTAAGGGCTAAATATAGGCCTCTTCAATATATGCAACAGTTGTGCAGCATGGTCTCTATATGGGTCCTGAATACCTAGCACATAGGCTATCCGAAATGCTGTTTCCTCCATGTGGAATATGTTCTTCTAGTTGGGTTGCTCTTTCTGGCCTCTTGGGGAGAGGAAGGACCTAGCATCACAGGGACTTGAAGTGCTAGGGGGCATAATCAGCTCAGATGAGAAAGGTAGGATTGTGGGAGGGGGTCACCCTGAGGGGGGGCATTAAGATTGTGTAAAATAAACATGTAAAAAATTAATTAAAATACATTTGGGCTATGAAGTAAGTATAATAAAAGTTGAGAAATTTAAAAAAAAAAACTCTAGCAATAACAAAGACTGCCTAAGACAACAGAGCCAGTCCTGGGTGTTCTTGCATTTATAGGAACAAGGAATAGCTTAAGCAGAGGAAATACATTGGGGCCACCATTACCTAGTCAAAGCAGCATCTTTCAAAGTTGCTACAGACACCCACCTCCCTAGTTTACTAATTATGCATAAAATTAGAAACATGTGGATAGAAAAATGCCATGGAGACAGAGGCTACATATCCCTGTTATTTCCTGAGTTCAGCTTCTTCTTTCACTAAAGTGGGGAAATTGTTCTGCTGCCAACTTCATTGGCTAAGTTTGTACAAATACATTTAATTTTACCAGGTCTCCATTGAAAGACAGCAAGAAAGTAGGCATGAAGGATAACTGCCATAGAGAACAAAGGAGTTGTAGCAACCACTCCTGTGATTAGGCAACATGTTTTTCATGCAGATAGAGTTTTCTATTTTCCCTATAGTTAAACAGCTGGGTAGAGTGGTAAGCAGTTGAAATTTCAGCCACAGAAAAACAGAGAGGGCATGCAAATACATGCCTCTACACTCTCTTTGTTATGCTGAGCTGTGTTGAGCTGTGCTTAGCTGTGCTATTACTGTGTCAATTATCAGCACTACTATGGAGAAATGACAACCTATAGAAACCCTGATAATGGTTATTGCATGTATCACCTTTCCCATGTAGTCTCACAATATCTATTAAATTCCAAATATCATTTTGAAAAGAAACAAAATACAGTGAGTACATAATTGACACCCCTGTAGACTTATCTGTCTAAATATGCCTAAAATCAACTTTTGCACACTATTTGAATACCTTCCAATAGAAAGCAATGTAAAACAAATGACATAATCAAGTCAAAAGTTTTCAAAACCTTAAGTATAGTTTAGGATCCAAAACTAGCATTACATTTAGCAGCGTTACAAAAGTAAATAATAAATTGAGAAGAAGGAGGAGTAAGAGGAGAAGGAGGAGGAGACAGAGAAGCATACAAACCATATTCAAATTAGACCATATTACAAAATCTTAGAAAAAGTTTCGCATTTAGTACATATGAATAGTCCGTACCTCTGCAGTTGTTATACACCCACCTTTCTGTACGCTAACTATTCAGCTGATTAACTTACTCACTTTTGATACTTAACTGGAACACACACATACACACACACACACACACACACACACACACACACACACACCAGTGGACTCTGTCTACCTCTATTTTACAGCCACTTTGGAAATCCCTTTCCTTTATTATAACTATCAAAACATCAGAACTAATACTTACTTGATTTTCCCAACCGTTCAGCAATTGCCAGGTCCAAACAACCTTGATCTATTAGATCACAAACCCCACTGCTAAGATGTCTGATAGCTCTCATATGCTAATATGGGATGCATCTTCTACTGGAAGCCTATATAAGAACTAAAAAAATGGAAAGTTTTTGTCTTTTTTCTGCTTGATTTTGTCTCACTACCATGTCTATTCTTTAATTGGTACTAAAGCCTGTTCCTTCATTATAAGTATAAAAGTATAAGTATAATATAGATGGTTGATTCCAGTTCATCGTGCAAAATTGAAAAAAGAAAGATTTAAAACAGAGAATCAAGTTTCCATGCCAACACTATTTTAATAACATAAGAAGCCTCCACTTTTAAGTAGAGCACAGAACATAAGAAAGGTCTCTGACAGTCTTAATGAGATGTCATGTTGCCATTAAATATTCTCTTCCCCTTGATCCACATGAGTCAACAAACACACTGGTAATTAAACTGTCAGTGGCAGGTACAATGACATTGGGTACATATCTTTTTCTTGCAGGTTCTTTGTTACTCATAGCTCCAATCTAAGGATTTTTGAGCAGTCTCTGCAGTCCTTTGAGAATAATTTCTGTTTCTATAGAAAGGAGCTTTTATCCTTGACTATTTTCAAGTATTGTATTGCTTGCTCCTCAACCTAAAACTGACTTGCATGTAATTAAAATGGCATAAAAGCAGTTTGGGAAAAATTAAAAAAAAATACAATTGGGCCTTGCTTTCCTCTGTAACACAGTTCCTAATGCCAAAAAAGGAGCTTTTGTTAACTACTGAGATCTAGTACATAAAAAGCTTTTGAGTAAATACAACACTCCTTCATGTTAAAAGTCATGGAATGTTCTCAAATTCAAGTAACATACCTAAACATAACAAACAATATACAGAAAACCAACCCCCAACATCAAATAACACCCTTTGGACCAATTACAGATAATATAATACAGCTTGTTGAAACTCTAACAAAGCAAGTGAAAGATCTGTATGACAAGAACTTCAAATCTCTGAAGAAAGAAATAAAAGAAGACCTCAGAAGACTGAAAGATTTCCCATGCTCATGGATCAATAGAATTAATATAGTAAAAATGGCCATCTTACCAAAGGCAATCTACAGATTCAGTGCAATCTGAAAAAAAATCCCAACTCAAGTCTTCACAGAGATAGAAAGAGCAATTCTCAAATTCATTTGTAATAACCAAAAACCCAGGATAGTGAAAACAATTTTCAACAACAAAAGAAATTGTAGGGGAATCACCATCCTTGTCCTTAAGCTATACTACAGAGCAATAATGATAAAACCAAATGGTATTGATACAAAGAAAAGAAGGTAGATCAATGGAATAGAATTGAAGGCCCAGAAATACACCCACATATCTATGTTCACTTGATCTTTGATCAAGAAGCCAAAGTCATCCTCTGGAAAAAAGAAACCATTTTCAACAAATGGCACTGGTCTAACTGGAGGTCTGTATATTAAAAAAAATGCAAATTGATTTTCTTTTATCGTCTTGTACAATGCTCAAGTTCTGGTGGATCAAGGACTTCCACATAAAACCAGATATGTCCAGTCTAATAGAAGAAAAAATGGGAAAGAGCCTTGAACACATTGGCACAGGGGAAAATATCCTGAACAGAACACCAATGAGTCAGGCTCTAAGATCAGTAATTGAAAATGGAACCTCATGAAACTGAAAATCTTCTGTATGGAAAATGACACTGTCAATAGGACAAAACTGCAACTTACAGATTGGGAAAAGATCTTTACTAACCCTACCTTTGATAGAGAGTAAATATCCAAAATATAGAAAGAACTCAACAAGTTGCACTATAGAGAATTCAATTTAAAAAAAAAATGGCATACAGGACAAAACAAAGAATTCTCAACAGAGGAATTTTAAATGCCCAAGAAGCACCTAAAGAAATGTTCAACATTCTTAGTCTTCAGGGCAAGGCAAATCAAAACAACTCTAAGAGTCTATCTTAAACCAGTCAGAATGGCTAAGATCAAAATCTCAGTTCATAGCAGATGCTGATGAGGATTGGTAAAATGAGGAATACTCCTACATTGTTGGTAGAATTGCAAACTGGTACAACCACATTGGAAATCAATATGATAGTTCCTCAAAAAAACTGGAAATATTCTACATGAAGACCACTTTTGGGCAAAAGATGCTCCAACATATAACAAGTACACATACTCTGCTATGTTCTTAGCAACCTTATTTATAATATCCAGAAGCTCGAAACAATCCAGATGTCCCTCAACAGAAGGATGTGTACATAAATGTGGGACATTTACAGAATGGAATGCTATTCGGCTATTAAAAATGATACTTCATGAATTTTACAGAGAAATGGATAAAACTATAAAATATCATCCTGAGTGAGGTAACTGAGACACAAAAGGACATACATGGTATATACTCATTGATAAGTGGATATTAGTCCCCCAACTCAGAACTCCCATGATATAACTCACAGACCTTATGAAGATTAAAAAGAAGGAAAGCCAAAGTGTGGATGCCTCATTCAATACCCTTTATTAGAGGAAAGAAAATAATCATGGGAGACAGAGAAGAGTAACTTTGTTAGGGGAGGGTATGAGGAAGGTAAAGGGTGTGGGGAGGGTTTCAGGTATAAGAAGAGATAGTACAGAAGTCCAGAGATCCAGGAGAATGAATAGAAATAATGTAACAGAGTTAAGGTATGCAGGGGACCACTAGAAAATCCTAGATGCCAGGAATGTGAAAAACTCCCAGTACCCAGTGTGGATGACATTAGCCAAACTACACAATAGCGGATAAATTGAACTTGGAGAGATCACCTCCAGTACATAGAAATGTCCCACAGTTGAGGGATAGGGCCATCCACACATATCAAATTCTTTAACCCATAATTGTTCCTGTCTAAAGGAAATACAGGATAAAAATGGAGCAGATACTGAAGGGAAGGCTATCAAGTGACTGCCCCATCTTCAGATCCATCTCATGAATAGACATCAAAGCCTGACACTGTTGCTAATGTCATGAAGTGCTTGCTGACAGGTGCCTAGTATAGCTTTTCTGTGAGAGTGGCTCTGCTAGTACCTGACTAGAACAGATGTAGATACAGCCAACCATTGGACTGTATCCTGGGGCCCCAATGGAATTGTTACAGGAAGGCCTGAAGGAGCTGAAGGGGATTGCAAACCTGTAGAAAGAACAATGTCAACTTATCAGATGCTTCAGAGCCCTCAGGGACTAAACATTCAAAAAAAAATATATATATATATATACATATAGATGGGTGAATCAATGGCTCCCGATACATGTGTAACAGAGGACTGCTTTATTTGGCATCATTGGGAAGGGAGGCCCTTGGTTCTATGGAGGCTTGTTGCCCCAGAGAAGGAGGATGCTAGAGGGGTGAGGCAGAAGTGTGGGTGGGTATGTAGGGGAGCTCTCTCTTAGAGGAAAAGGGAAGGAGGGGATGGGGTGGGGTGTTTGTTGGGGCAACACTGAGAAGAAGGACAACATTTGGAATGTAAACAACTAAAATAATTAATATTCAGAAGAGAAATTCAAAAAATTCCAGTAAGCATGAACCAACAATCACACATGTTCTCAATTGCCCCTGTGTACTTCATGGTAAGACCATGTTTTTTGTTTTTTTTTTTTTAAGACAATATACGTTTAGCTGCCTTTCATAATGCTAGAAAGTGTCTCTCTGCATTTTCTAAGAAGAGGAAAAACCTTAAAATTTTTTTTATCTATTGCTAACCTATATATCCTACAATAATGACCTGCCAGGTCAAACGTACTCATAGTGCAATTGGGATAATACTACTTAAGCAAGTAACCAGACACATTCTTAATTAGAATCAAACCCTGTTCAGTATCCTTAGTCATTAGAGAAATGCAAATCAAAACAACCCTGAGATTCCATCTCACACCAGTCAGAATGGCTAAGATGAAAAACTCAGGTGATAGTAGATACTGGCGAGGGTGTGGAGAAAAAGGAACACTCCTCCATTGTTGGTGGGACTGCAAGATGGTGCAACCACTTTGGAAATCAGTCTGGCGGCTCCTCAGAAAATTGGACATAGTATTACCTGAGGATCCAGCTATACCACTCCTAGGCATATACCCAGAAGATGCTCGAACATATAACAAGGACATATGCTCAACTATGTTCATAGCAGCCTTATTTATACTAGCCAGAAGCTGGAAAGAACCCAGATGTCCTTCAACAGAGGAATGGATACAAAAATTTGGTACATTTATACAATGGAATATTACTCAGCTATTAAAAACAATGAATTCGAGAAATTTTTAGGTAAATGAATGGAACTAGAAAATATCATCCTGAGGTAAGCGAATCACAAAAGAACACACATGGTATTCACTCACTGATTATTGGATATTATCCCAGAACCTTGAAATACCCAAGATGCAACTCACAGGCCACATCAAGCTCATGAAGAAGGAAGACCAAATGGTGGTGCTTCGGTCCTTCTTAGAAGGAACAACAAAATACTCAAGGGAGCAAATATGGAGACAAAGTGAGGGACAGAAACTGAAGGAGGGGCCGTCTGCAGACCATTCCACCTGGGTATCCATCCCATGTGTAGTCACCAAAGGTAGATTCTGATGTGGAAGTCAGGAAGTGCGTGCTGATAAGAGCCTGATATAGATGTCTCCTCAGCGGTCTGCAAGTGTCTGACATATTCAGAGGCAGGTTCTCACAGCTAACCATTGAACTGATCATGGGGTTCCCAATGGAGGAGTTAGAGTGAAGACTGTTGGAGCTGAAAGGGTTTGCAGCCCCATGAGGAGAGCAACAATACCAACCAACCAGAGCTCCCAGGGTCTAAACCACCAGCTTGGGCGCACTTAGGGAGGGATCCATGGCTTCAGCTGTATATGTAAGAGTGGAGGGCCCTGCTGGGCATAGGAGGGAGAAGAGATCCTTGGTCTCATGAAGGCTGGACGTCCCAGGGGGTTCGAATCTGAGGGTGGGGGTGGGAGAGGGGCGGGTAGGTTGGTGTACATCTACATAGAAGCAGGAGGAGGGGTAAGGGGATAGGGGGTTCCTGGGTGGGTCGGGGATGGGGTAAGGGCATAACATATGAAATGTAAATAAAACATCCAATAAAAAAAAGAATAGCAAATTTAAGAGAAAAATATTCAGAGCTTGACATGCCTCCTATGGTCATAGATTGTCCTGGCTATTCTTATGAAAATTGCCATTCTATCAAAAGCAGTTCATATACTCAACGTAGTAATCAATAATATCCATAAAAATTTAAAAAATATAGTTGTAACTTTATTTGGAAACAAAAAATACACTCATTGTAGGAAAAATATGAATAAAAGAGTTGCAGAAGATATAATCATGACATATTTCAATTTATACTATATAGTTAGAGTAACACAAACTGTATGCTATATCTATATTACTTAATATATCTTCAAATGTAAAAATCTTTGGAAATCCTCATAGTGCAGGTGGCATGAGTCATCACAGGCTTGTACTTTGGAAGTACCTTAAAAACCTTAAATCCAAACAACATTTTGAAATCGAAAACAAAATACAATGACATAAATCAAAAGACATGCCTCAGTGTACAGCTCTGTTCATGAGCCTACCACAGTGTGCACTGGGTCCTCTGTACATGTGTTACAACATTCAGCTTAGTGTTTCAATGAGATTCCTGAGTATGTTAACAAGTGGCTTTCTGATCCTTGTGCCTGCTCCTGTGGCACTTTTCCTTCTGTAGAGTTGTCTTGTCCACTCTCAATATTGTGTTTTTGTTTATCTTATTATATTTCATTTTGTTATATTTGGTTGTTATCATTTGGGTGTGCTTTTCTAATGAAAGACAGAAAGGGATTACATCTAAAAGGATAGGGAGGAACTGGGAGGAATAGAAAAAAGAACTGTAATAATGGTTTATTGTATTAAATTAATTTTCAATAAAAATAAAATTAAATATTATTTAGTAATGAAAAACTAAATACACTTACAAAAACACCTGAAAAGAAGCAAACAAACAAAAAAATAAATAAAAGTCAGAACACACCCTTGTTGACTTATCTGACAGAAAATGGCCAAAAAAACCATCAGCATGCTATTTTGCATATCTTATAAACTTCAATCCAATTGGGGGACATGCAAAATAAAATACATTACATATCCAAAGAAGGTTCTTCCTAATTCATCAGTTTATTGTTGGATCTGGTTAACATTACACAATAAAACAATACTAATAAACAATACGTATCTAAAAACACTAAAGGACTGTAAACATTCAAACTAGATTAGCTTATAAGATCACAGAAAAAATAAAGGTTTATTATACTGTTCCTCTGTAGTATAAGTATATGTATACGTATATATATATATGTGAGTGTGTGTGTGTGTGTATGTATATGTGTGTGTGAACAATACCCTAATTTCCACATGTTGGCAGTTCACACACCTGAATTCACGCTCCACTTCTCTCTTAACGCCACATTGGAAACCCCTTTACTTTATAACTATCATAGTGTCAGAACTCATACTTACCTGATCCTCCTAACTATTCAGAAACTGTGAAGGTCAAACCACCATGATCTGCTGTGGTTTCCCTCTGATGATAATTTATATATTAACTCTCAATTGCTTTTATCCTTTCTCTTCCTTCAGGGCATAGCAGAACCTAATTTAAATTCCCTTAGGAATATTATTTTTAAGCAGCATCAGTACACCAACATAAATGTTTTTTTTTTAATCTGACCTTCACTACTCCTACATATCAATATTCCACAATACTCCAGCTGTTTGAAATGTTAATGTTCACCCTGTAAGTGAACTGAGCTGAAGTGACCAGGCAGATTGAAGGCTCAAGGGGAGGGGCACTGCAGCCAACAGAGCACAGGACAGGACAGAGGAAGCCAGGTCCTGATCTGATAGCTTTCTGATTTCTTTCTCCAGAGTCAAAGGCATGAAATATATAGGATAATTTTCTAATTCCAACAAATTTGCAATACTTAATGGGCACAAATCATGTCAAACTATGAAAGAAACAAGTTGTCAATGTGGGAGCTGACCTTGGTTGCTGCATTGCCTTGCTGACCATTCCTAGTGTGGATGCTACAGGCATCTTTGGATGCCTCTTCTCTGTGCTGGGCCTGCTGCTCTGACTTGACTAATCACACTCTCAACCCCCAGTCTGTGCTACTGAGCCTGCACAACCATTCAGTCATGGATGAGTGCATATTTGCCAGGCTGCAGGGATTCAAAATCTTTTCTAAAGCTAATGACATAAAGCAGGTGGCCATATCTTTAAGCTTTTCATTGCTAGTCTGGAAGAAAAGGATCTTCACAACCTCCTTTATAAATTAGTCGGGAGTAAATTCAAGATGTTTTCTTGGCAATGATGACTACATAATATTGGTGTATATTCACCTTTATTTTGCTATACAAAAGAAAGAAAGAGTGCTTAGGGAAAATGTAACCCTAACTAGGGAATATACAAAAGCACTAAATACTTGTACTATCAGGAGAAATCACTAAGGAATAAAACATGCTGCCTCTAAGAAAATAGTTCTGCATTAATCAGATTTTACTTGATTAGATGTATTTTTAAATGTCCTATGTGTTCATGTAAATTAAATCCTTACCATGAACATAATATTTATTGTTTACTGAAAGCATTGGTTTATCATTCAGAGATCAAATTTTTATTTTTACTTGTGTTTTAAAAACTATTGCTGTGATGTACTTTTTTATTTATCTGATTGTTTATTTTTGAAACAGGGTCTTGCTCATTAGAATGTGGTGGACTGGGACCTCACTTTTTAGATCAACCTCAGTTTGAACTCATATCTACCAGCTTCTGACTCTTTTTTTTTTTTTTTTTTTTTTTTGGTTTTTCGAGACAGGGTTTCTCTGTGTAGCCCGGGCTGTCCTGGAACTCACTCTGTAGACCAGGCTAGCCTCGAACTCAGAAATCCTCCTGCCTCTGCCTCCCAAGTGCTGGGATTAAAGGCGTGCGCCACCACCGCCCGGCCAGCTTCTGACTCTTAAGTGTTAGAAGGAAAGACACATGCCACCATGGTTACCCAGATTTTATTATTTTAATCATTTGTGTATATTTCTGTCTTTGTCTGTCTCTCTCTCTCTCTCTCTCCATCTCTGTCTCTCACACAGTCTCTGTCTGTTACTCTCTCTCTCTCTCTCTCTCTCTCTTTCTCTTTCTGTGTGTGTATGTTTGTGTGAGTGTATGAATGCGTGAGCATATGCATAGATGAATGTAGGAGCCAGAAGAATTGTATGTCTCCAGATCTGCAGTAACATACAGTTATGAGATTTCTGAAATGAGTTCTGGGAAATCCTCTTACAGATCAGCACCTGCTTTTACAAGCAGAAACATCACTCAGGCTCTTCTACACATGTTTAAACCCTGGTGATTTAGATGCCTGCTGAATATGAAAATGAAAGTACAAACAAAAATGTATAAAGACTTCTGATTTTAAATGTTCATACACTGAACTCCCGTAAATGTAAATATGGTTTAGCAATATCTTTTTCTGTAAGTTAAAGACTACATGGGAAAAGGAAATACATAAGGACTTAATAAATGTGATAGTACCTTAGCATTACTTCTAGGTTCTGTCGAACAGTTACCTAGTAACAACCTTGTAGGCCTGGCTTGCTATAAAAGGAACTGTTTTTGCCTCTCTCTACCCATTTTAGCTCTCTGACCCTCTTCTCCCTCTCCACTTCTCCCTCCCTCTTCTTTCTTTTTGTTCCTAGAAAATCTCCTCTTCCTCTTTCTCCCTCTCTCCCCTGTCCCTCTCCCCCTCCCTCCATTTCCTCCTCCCTCCCTCCTTCCCTTCCTCTCTCTCTCTCTCTCTCTCTCTCTCTCTCTCTCTCTCTCTCTCTCCCTTCTGTGCTTCTACTCCCTTCCAAACTTTCCTTCCCACTCCCCCAAATTAAAGCTGTTTTATACTAGATACATCTTATGGCATGTACCTCGGGGTAAAAGATGCCTTGACATGGGCCTGCTGATGCAATCATTTGCACCATACTGTGCTCCACAAAAATATATCCTTGGCTTTATAAAGCACATCATTTGGGACAGTAACTCGGATTTGAAAATGGTCAGATTCACGTTTCTTTCCACCTCATGGGCTTTCTAAGCATTGGGTTGATATTCTTCTCTATCTAATCACTGGCAAATTGGTAAGTGCTCCCTCCACTACTCAGGGTAAATGGCACCTGGTCTCAAGGGAGAGATGTTGAGCTTGCATCCACCCTGCCTCTAGTGTCCTGATTAACAGAGGTATCCACAGCGTACATGACTGGCTCCTTCTCAATGACTCCTCATTTTAGAACCTCCACCTTTGAGTGAGCTTTCTCTCCTTGAGATTGTCTCTCTCCCTCCTTTTCTCTCTCTCTCTCTCTCTCTCTCTCTCTCTCTCTCTCTCTCACACACACACACACACACACACACACACACACGCACACGCACACGCACACGCACACTCACACACACACACACACACACACACACACACACTCTGCTGTAACATCCGAGGCCTAGGTAAACTGTTCTTCCATGGGCACTGGCCCCATAGCTCGGGAGCTGTCTCAGCATTACAGCCCCTAGGTTACCCCCTGATGACCTGATAATTTAGTATGGTTGCTTGTTTTATTCACAAGCGATAGGGTTAATAACTCCTATCCTTACTCAAAGGTAATGTCTTCGTTGGTACTTCTAAGCTCCAGACTGGCATGCCTCCTGGACTTATAGGCTTCCAAATTCACAGGGTAAATTTGGCCCCAATACCTACTAGATAATAACACTAAATGGCCACATAATCTCACATTGGAAAAACTTTTACAATTCTTGCCAGCAATCTGACAAGGTTTTCTAAGTGTAGGTTTTTGCCCACCTTTTCTCCCAACTGCTCTATTCCTTGATCCAGCTAGCTTGTTCTCTGTCCCTTGTCCATTTTCTTCTCCAGATCTTGTTTCAGACTTAACTTGCTCTGCAGCCACTGCTGCTACCAGGTGTCTTCTCCAGCGGGCAGTTTTAAATTTCTACTTCCTTAGAAATTCTTTCTCTGATTCCTTTCCATTCTATCTGCACCAGCTCTAAGCTTAGCTGTAGTGGGAGAAAGAACAGCAGAGGTGCTCCATGTGCCTGCATCAGATGATCCCAGCCACCACTTGTTCTGCTGCTTAGACCATGCTGCTAGGATCAGTTCGGTGGCAGAGGCTGCTTACAGTGACAGAGAGAGATCTGCACATAATCCACTGTCCACCATACAGAATATGTCTATTTGTATCTTTATATGTTTGCCTCTGCTGATACATAGCCATGCTTCTATAGATAATTGTCGTTCCATTCTAAGATATAACAAACACATCATTTTTCTCCACAGGCGGAGCTATAGCTCCACCATCTTGGTTGAATGTAAATGCATGACTGTCATCTGCCATCTTTGTTATGGGCAGTTCACACTTCATATTTGTCTTTAGGAGAACACCCTGATTTAAAGTCGCCAAAGACACCTAACAATTAAGATAAAAATTTCATATTATTTCTATCTTGCCTTGGTAAACAATAATTTTAATACTAAGTTAAACGTTTACAACAGTAAAAATATAAAAGATCATTGCCTTAAATATATGTTTAGCCTTGTTTTTGCTGCTGTTATTACTGTCATTAAGTTATAATGTACTCTTTTCTTTTCCTGGATATAACCTAGGACAAGCAACTATAAACAGACACAGATCATCTAATTCAGATATACTTAAATGATCCTAGCTCTCAATCTTGTCAGAAATCTGCTAACATTATATGCTTATATAACATTAAATGTTTAAGTTTACTATGACAGACAGTGACCTCCAAATCCTTACAGTGAAGCCCCATAAAGTCTCTAAGAAGTTACAGGCACAGTGGAAAGTGACTCTACCTGAATTGTCGTATGATGACAACTGCGAGAGATGGTTCCATTTCCTTGTCTGGTGCCAGGGGCTGGTCCAATCTGTAGTCAAACAAAGGACACCCAGAGAATTAAATGTCTCATATTACCTAAAACAAGTTGAGTCATTGCTCCCACATTCTTCCTCCACAGGAGAAAGCCTCTCATCTTATAGGCCTGATGGCCAGACTACCTCTGCCTGAATTGTTATAGACATCACAGGAACCTGGGAAAAGTGTGTAGGTAGTGGACTATAGACTAACCTCTGTCATTTTAATTAATGTATGACATCTATATTATAATTTATTCTTCCCAGATTTCTTATTAGATTGACAGCTAGAAAACAGACAACTAGTTCCTTATCCTAAGGTAATCCTCCATCATATTAGCCCGTTAGTCAATTTGGTAACAATTTAAGATTATCAACTCTCTTATCAGAAACACAGATGGGTTTGCCTTGCTCATAGGCTTCATGATAAAGTATGAACAAGTTCAAATATAACCTTTCACAGATCTTCTGCTACTCCCTTATCTAATCTCAGCTTCCAGTGACTAAATGTGTCATATTTCTTCCTCTTACTATACCACTGTTATATTGAGACTTTAAGAATTTAAAGTTCTCACTTTTATCAATGGAGTTCTGATAAATTAGCCTAACCCTAACAAAACAATCCACTATAAGACCAAACTTCTGTAACCACAAATTCAAATTTTAAGTTTCCTTCGATTGTCTTCTAAATATATACTTTAAGTGTATATTTAAGTGATAAATATGATTATCTACACTATCAGCTATCATAGTTACAAATTTAACTTTCCTCTGGTTGTCTTCTAACGATAGACTTGAGGTGTTTTTCATGCTAAATCTATATGATCAGTTATTATATTCACAAGATCATCAAATTTTAATATTCCTTAAATGAAAACTTAAAAATGCTTATTATACTAAATTCATATATATTCAGTATCCTAGAGAGAAGGCCAAAGGTCTTCTTGTTCCTTCTGCTCCACAAAAGATTTTTGTCTTTCCTATGCTCAATTTAAATACTGTTCATGATGGTAACAATCATCTCTTTTGAAAATTTAAAAGCTCCAGGAAACACACTCAGATCTACCTTTCACGAACCAAACAGGCTTCATCTGCCAATCAATAACCTAAGTTTTTATCTGTTACCTAGTCTTCTCCTGTTCCCTGGACTTGGGGGTCCCATCATATCAACCACCACCAAGACCTAAGGGTTTCAAATATACACTGAAGAAAAGTTTATCTCCCAAACTTACTTACCTTACCAGTTCTAAGGGCTTCAGTACTCTTCCCTGCACCCAGTTCCTGATCATGCTTCCCTATCCCCTTTCCCACCCAGTTCCCTCACTCCTTCCTTCTGCCTTCCTGTGATTGCTCTTTTCTGTAGTGGTTTCTATCAATCTTCCTGTTTTGTTGAAAGCTAGATGGCGCTGTGAGCACAGAAGTAATCACTTCTTCAAGCATACATTGGCTTGAGGTTTTAAGGGTGAGAATGAAATCTGTGTCTAGGATTTGTGAGTATCAAAGGGACTTTCTGCAGAGAGAGTACATTATTAATGGCAATTTCCTTTGGGGTAGGCTGATTTTTCAACTATCATATTTTGTATTTTCTCTATTAAATATCTGCCTAGGATGCTTAGCACTTCATAGTTTCTCATCCCCCACCTATGAACTAGATGTTGTTTAAGTTTACTAACAAATTTGTATTCATAATCTGGCTGGCCTCTTTTATGATGAAAAAATCAGAAAAGTGTGTGCGTGTGCGTGTGCGTGTGCGTGTGTGTGTGTGTGTGTGTGTGTTTGTGTGTGTATCCCCTATTCTGGATGTCCCCTATCTCCTACCTCCTGAGGGACCTGGGTGGGAAAGGGGATAGGGGAACATGATCAGGAATTGGGTGCAGGGAAGAGGACTGAAGCCCTTAGGACTGGTAGAAAGAATGGAAACAGGCAACCTTAGGAGGTAGGAGATAGGGGACATCCAGAATGTACCAGAAACCTGGGAGGTTACAGACACACAGGACTCAAAGGGAGGGACCTTAGAAAGCTGAAATTGTTAACCTGAAATTGCTTAATATCCCCATCTGACGTATGTTTCAAAGGTTTAGGTTGTTCTATTTGCTACGGTTTCTCTCTGAATAGTAACCTTCTCATTGTATTCTGTACCTCTAATTTCCATGTGTTTCACCCACTTATCCTTTCAGTATTCAAATATAAACCCTTTCCCCTAATTACCCATAATTAGCCATTCAAATGCTGGTTTCACTTAAAGAAAAGTTCAACATTCTTAGTAAACAGAAATATGCATATAATAACCATGTTGATTTTTTAATTTTCACTCATCAGTATGGCCAACTTCAATAAAACAAATGACCATATATGCTAGTAAGGATGATGAGTAATAAGAGCCATTATCCACTGCTAGTGTAAATACACACTTGTCCTGCCACTTTGGAAATCAGTGTGATTTTCTGTTGTGAATCTGGGAATGTTGTACCTCAAATTCCAGGTGTATCACTGTTGGGCATACATCTAAAGGAATCCATATCATATCATAGAGACACTTACTACCTCCTATTCATTGCTGCTGATTTGCAATAGTTATAAATAGGAAATAGTCTACCTATCCATAGTGGAGAAATTAATAATAAAAATATGGTATATTACAAAAAATGTTACTCAGCTGTTAAAAACAAAATAATGAAATTCATAGTTAAATGGATGGAACAAAAAAAACCCAAAAAACAAACAAACAAAAAAAACAAACAAATGCCCTCTCTTGCTATGAAGACATGTCCAGAAAGCACCTAGAACTCTTCTTTAGGCACCTGAAGCATTTCCAGCACTTCACAACCAGACAATGGCATATATTCTCCAAAACCCTTACTTTCTCTACAAAACATATATAAACCTTGTTATCCCCAAATAAAGAAGAGATGTTTCACTGAAAATCATCCTCTGAGGAGGCTATTTCTCCTGTATTCATATTAACCAAGTTCCTGTATAAACCACTTGGGCCAGGTAAACTTTATTCCTTCTAGTTCAGCCTGGTATGCAATGGTTCTTTCATACCCTCTTGGCAGAAGCAGAACCAGGCATGTAGATAGTTAAATTACAGAAGAGATAAAAAATAATTTTATAATTTTAAATTCCTTTCTCAATAATATTTCTTTTAAGTTCACTGTGCATATATTGAGAATATTGACATTTATTTAACTAGGAAACTTGAAATAAAGTCTTTTTCATACAAGAATGTTCATCATCCTTAGCTATCAAGAAAATGTAAATCAAAAAGACTCTGTGATTTCAACTTATATTTATCTGAATGGTTATGATAAAAAAATGAATGGGACAGCTTATGCTGGTTAGGATGTGGAACAAGGGGGAATCATTCTCTATTGCAAGTTGGAAGGCATACTTGTACAGACACTTTGGAAATCAATATTGCAGTTAGTTGCCTGTTTCCATTCTTTCTGCTGGTCCTCAGGCCAACACCAAATACCTGGTCATGTTCTGCTCTTCCCTTTCCTGTTCCCTTCTGTAAAGGTTTCCATCAATCAATCTTTCTGTTTTGTTGGAAGCTAGATGGCACTGTGAGTACACTGTTTCAAGCTTGGCATAAGGGCTTAGTATCTCCTTTAGTTTCATGTCTCATGAAATTTGGGTACTTTCTTGCAATGGTTACTCTTTGAATAGTAATCCTTCTATTGTCTTCCTTAGCTCTAATTTCCATGGCTTCTCACCTACTTATCTCTGTGTATTCAATTATAAATTGCTTCCTCCAATGACCCAAAAATGGCCATTCAAATGCTGGTTTCAATTAAAGTAATCAGCATTCTTAGTCAAAACCACTTTGAGATTTCATCTTCCCCTAATCAGGATGACAAAGATCCATAAACAAATGATAACACATGCTGGTGAGGATTCAGAGAAAGGGAAATTCTTATCCACTGGTAGTGGAAATGTAAACTTGTAAAGCAACATTTAAAATCTTTGTGCAAGTTCCTTTGGAAAGTGAGAATAGATCTACCACAATATCAAGCTTGGGCATACACTATTAGGATTCTACAATCTTATTACAGAGAAATTTGCTCACCTATGCTCATTGCTCCTCTATTCATATCAATTAGAAACAGGAAACACTCTAGATGTCCAAAAAAGTAGTAAATGCATGAGATTGTAATACATTTACATAATGGAATAAAAGTCAGCTGTTAAAACTACAATTATGGAACTCACAGGTAAATGGATGACAATTGAAAAAAAACCATCCTGAGGTACCCATAATCCTAAAGACAAATGTGATATATTCTCTCATAGTTAAAAATTATGCTCTAAGTCGTATAAAGGCATTCAAGAATCTTTAAATTCACACAAGGTAAGGTATAGTGAAAGAGAATAGGAGAGAGGGAAGGAGTGGACGTAGAAATAGTATATGTAATAATGAGGAAACTTGGGAGAGATGGTCTTTGGGGGAATAAGAGATGGAATACTGAGATGGAAAAATAGAACTATGGACCATCTCAAAGGAATTATAGTGACTTACTACAGTAGATATGTTAATATTTCATATATAGATGAAAGAAATATAAATCAAATAACTGAATAACTTCTTCCCTCCCTCCTTCCCTCTCTGCCTCCCTCCTTCACTTCTTCATTAATTTGTTCATTTGTTCATTCCTTTTGTTCTTCTTTCCTTCCTTTTGGAAAATAATTAACAGTATGATTTTTAGCGACTTTCCCAGATACCCTCCCTTTTCTTTTATCTCCTACATGCTTGTTTGTGTCTCCTTCCCTCTTCCTAATTAGTCTTTTTCTCTTTCCCCCATCATATCACTTGTGTCCTGCTATACTCCCCTGTCTGTTTTCCTAATCACCTACCACAGGAATAACTCCATTTTAGTTTTCTTCTTTTTTCAGTTACTTCATGGTATGTATTCACATCTGTAGATCTGAAGTTAGAAGCCCCAAGTAAGTGAAAACATGACATTTGTCTGTCTCGGCCTGGGGAATCTCAACCAATATGATTGTTTCTAAGTCTATTCTTTTGCTTATAAAGTACATAATTTCATTTCTCATTACAGATGAATAGTATCACACACACACACACTTTCAATATATTAATTTTTCATTCATCAGTTGAAAGACATTTTAGTTTTTTCCATTTCCTAGCTATTGTGAATTTATGAATAGAGTGGAGTGGCAATGTGGCTGAGCAAGCATCCTTAAAGTAGGATAGTTAAAGATTTTAGCATATATATATATATATATATATATATATATATAGTCATTTACATTCACATTAAACTTTCTAATCTCTATAACTTTTCCCACTAAAACCATTATTTCCAACAAGTTCCCTTCTTACTCTCAAGATTCTTTTTATATTTCAAGTTCTTAGAGTTTACTAAATTTTTATTATTTTTAATTAGAGTGTAAATACACAGTTTCTTTTTCTTTTCTGCCTCCAAACTCCTCCATATAGTTATTTACTCTCATTCTTTTTTAACCTATCCATTTATTTACTTGTTCATTGTGTTTGCTTATGTGACTACTTGTCAATAAGTCCATGTGCATGCTGTTGTGTATATGGAGGTTAGAGAAAAAACACAGAAACAAGTTGGTTCTCTCTACCTCGTGGGATTTAGGAAGCCAATTCTGCTTGTCCTGAGCAATCTAAAGGCTTTCTTAATATTGACTATAAGTGCACAGGACCACAGTGTCCAGTTGACTCATAACAGTGTTTGACCAAAAACACATTGCATAGGGGTTGGATTAATATCACAGCAATTCTCGGAAAACACCTGCTTCTCTTATAGTAGTCACAATTTCTAACAACCATCTCTAACTCTGGCTCTAGGAGATCCAGCTTCCTCCCTTCTGACTTCTTCAGTCACTAGACATACACACGGTACACATACATACATATGTATGCAAAATATGTATTTACATACAAATAAAATAAATCTCTTCTAAAAAGAACAAATTATACAGAGAAAAGTAAAACTCTTAAGTTTTTTTCCCTTAGTATTTTAACTGTCTATCATGCTCCCAGTATGATAGTAAATCCTTTCAGATATCATTGAAATGAAATATGAATCAAATAATGTGTTTTCAACTTAGAATACAAAAGTCATACAAAATTCATGTATATGTATATGATGCCTTGACCACAACTCTTCATTTATCATAACGACTAGTAGTTTTATTTTATAGATAATTATGAAAACAGTGGTATAAAAGATATTTTAAAATTATGTATGGTATTTCATATTAAAAAGGAAATTCATGTTTAAATAAGATAGTTATAGTCAATACCATTTATGCTTAATTTGTGAAAATGTACTAAAAATTCACATAAATAAAATGATCAATCATTAAAAATGATAAAATCAGCTTGAGTTGAACATGATTGTAAGAGTATATGAATTTATAAATATAAATTAATTTTGTATCCAAGAAAGGTCACATATTGGGCTTCATTTTTTTCAATTATAGATTCTTAATCTAGCTCCAACCTATGGCTTTGCCATTGCATCATGGAGCCTGTCACACACCTGCATGAATGGCCGTCATAGCACCTTATTAAATGTTTAAAACAGTAGTTAAAATGAGTTGTATAGAACATGGCCTTTTTGCCTTAGCAAATAGAAAACAGCAAGTGGTATTTTTCACTCACTGTAAAAGTGTCTGGTAGCTTTTCCTCAGGCAGGAGAATGATTTTCTGTTCACACTCGAACAATAATTGGAGATCTGAAATTGTAAAGACAATATTACCATTCTTTCCTGATCTAAAGAATGACTGAAACAGATGTAAATACTTACACCCAACCATTGGAATGAAGTCAGGGACCCCTGGGACTGAATTAGGAAAAGACTGGAAGAAGCTGAGGAGGAGGTCAGCCCCATAGGAAGACTAGCAGTCTCAACTAAAATGGACCTCTGTGATAACTAAGACAATGAGCCACCAAACAGGCAGCATATATTAGCTAGCTGGTTTGAGGCCCCTGACACATATACAGCAGAGGACTGCCAAATCTGGCCTCAGTGGGAGAAGACAGGCCTAACTCTAGAGAGAACTGAGTCCCCAGGAAGTTGGTAGGTCTGCTGGGGGGCAGATTATCTTGGAGATGGTAGGGGAGAGGAAGAATAGAAAGAAACTGTGGGAGGGCAGATCAGGAGGGGGATGAGAACAGGACTATAATAAATAAAAGTAATAATAAATTAATATACTAAACTTTCTACCTAAAATGGATAATTAAATTCATAAAGCAATATGCAGATCCTTTTTTTTTAAATTCATGGTTTATCTTTAAATACTTTATTTCTTTGACAATTTCATACATAACTACTATATTGATTCCCTTTCTATCCACTCTCTTACTAATGGAATATTCCCTATCCCCTCAAATCCATGACCTTTTCTATCATCATCATCGTTGTCATCATCATCATCATCATCATCATCAACATCACATCAAACATACACAGTTACACTGAAGCATAATATTACTGAATTGATTTTGGTCATATACACTGCTAATCAGAGCTTGCTACCAGGAGTTATCCAAAGTGAACACTCATTTACTCTTTCTTAGCAGCTGATGGCCATTAATTCTTCATCTATGACTTAACGTTTGTGAAAGCACCCCATCCATGTTGGCATGTCTAGTGGTAGTGTCATAGTACATGTCTTGTTTAGGCAACCATATTGTTGAGATTTGGTGTGTATAGTTTCCTTGTTATATACAGACGACATTAACTCTTGCATCAGGTATCCTGATACTTGTACCGTTAAATATTTTCTCCCTCCTCTTCCATGAAGTTCCAGGAGCATTAGATGTATTCATTATATTCCAGTGGTACTGGACATTTGCTGTCTTCAACTGATCAGCTATAGATTGGTGTGGTAGGTTCTATCTGAAGTAAAAAAAAAAAAAAAAGAATTGTTTGCTAAGGCCTGAGAGGGACACTTACAAATGATTAGACTTTCTGGGGAATTTAAAACAAAACCCAAACACATGTTTTTCTGCTCGATCAAGTAGATTTAAAATCAGGGAAGTAAAATGATGGTATTTTTTCTGGAGTAAAATGCCTAAAGCTGCTACTAGGAACTTCCATCTTCCCCTTTATATAGACTTAATTTTCTGTGGGCATCAGTCATTGCAAAACATGCTTTTTAATCCATTGACAACTCCTATACAATCTCTAGACTTTGTGGTTGGTTGTAGTCTGTGCCCCAACAAGACAGGCTCAACCACTTCTCCTCAATTTGGCAATTAAAAGAGTCCAATTAATCATGAAAAGCAGAAAAAGTTATATATGAAATATATGTAATGTATATTACACATGAAAAGTGTGGATGCTTCGGTCCTTCTAAGAAGGGGGAACAAAATACTCCTATATTTCTTTTAGATAGGAGCAATTCTGGGTAGAAAGTTGTGTAGGTGTGTTGGTGTCTCCATCATGCCACTGAGGGTCCTTTCTAACTTCTGGAGGTGGTCTCTTCAGGATCCATATCCACAGTGTTGGGCATTTTGGCTAGGTAACCAACTGAACCCTTGGAGTTTCCCCCATCCCAGGTTTCTGGGACTTCTTAGACATTTACCACACCCCTACACTGGCAGCTGCATATTTCCACTAATTTTCTTTGATCCTAAGGCCTCTCACCTTTCTATCCCCATACTTAATCCTGTCTCCCTTTACCCCTGATCCTCCAATCTTGCATCCAGGTACCTCTCTCCTTCCCTCTGTCTCCCATGATTAAATAGCAGCTACAGATTAGGAAAATCTTCACTAGCCCTATATCTGATAGAGGGATAGTATCCAAAATACATAAAGAACACAACAAGAAGGTAGACTCTAAAAAAATCAAATAACCCAATTAACAATGGGGTACAGAACTAAAAAGAGATTTTTTTCAACAGAGGAATCTCAAATGGCCAACAAGTACTTAAGGAGATGTTTGTCACCCTAAGTCATCAGGAAAATGCAATTCAAAATTCACTCACTCATCTCAAAAATTTTAACCCAGAGTTGTTCCTGTCTTAAACAAAATGCAGGGACTGAGTGGAGCAGAGACTGAAGTAAAGGCTACACAGAGACTGTTTCTCCTAGGGATCCCTCCTATCTGCAGACACCAAATCCAGACACTATTGCTGATGCCAAGAAGTACTCGGTGACAGGAGCCTGGTATAGAGGTTCCCGAGAGGTTCTGCCATAGCTTGACCAGTATAGATGTGAATGCTCTCAGCCATCCATCAGATTGAGCTTGGGGACTCCAAGGAGGGGAAGATTAGGGGAAGGAATAAAGGGGATTGAAACCACATAGGAAGAACGACAATATCAACTAACCAGACGCCCCAGAGCTCCCAGCGACTAAACCACCAACCAAAAAATACACATGAAAGGACCCCATGGCACCAGCTGCAGATTATTGCCTTATCTGGCATCAACGAAAGAGAGTCCCTTGGTCCTGTGATGCCCCAGCATAGGGGAATGCTAGGGCTGTGAAGTGGAAATGGGTGAAGGGGGGACAGCACCCTCACAGAGGCAGGGAGAAAGGGGGAGGAGATAGGGGGTTTGAGGAGGGGAAACCAGGAAAAGGGACATTTGAAATGTAAACACATGAAAGAACAAAACATCTTCATCATCATCATCATCATCATCATCATCATCAACAACAACAACAACAACAACAACCATAACATTGCTCCAAAAGTTTTGACTTTTTCTCAGACATTTTCAATTTGTTGGACAATAGGTGGCGCTGTGTACAAGGGAATAAAATTCTGAAAACTGCCTATAAGGCAAGGAAGAAAGCTGAAATTCAACCAGAGATGTTTTCTTTACAGGACTAGAGATAATGGATGGTCTATCTTAGGAGCTTTCACAGACAAGTAAAGGTTAAAAGAAGAAGGCTGAACTCTGAAAGTATATACTATTTTCTGATCATTTTCCCTTAGAGTTAGGCCATCGTTTTCTATTTTATACACATTTTTTCTTTGTAGCTGTTCTTTTTGTAGCTTCTCTTTCCCTTCCCCCATCCAACATTTTAAGTCTCTAAAATCCAAATTAGTCAATAATTCAGTACTTTTTTAGAAAAGTAGGCATATATATATATATATATATATATATATATATATATGCCATGAAAAAGGGGACCACACACACACACACACAAAATAACAACCCATTGTCATAAAAAATCCATATATTCTCCTTGTGAATTGTCAACTTGTTTACAGTTCATTACATCAGTATATCCAGTAATCCTTTCTTTGTCTTTCATAGGTTTAATTTGCATGGTTTAGCTACTCATTCTTTTTAAACACATTCCATTCCTCTGATGAAATTTAATGACTTTTAAATGGTAGTTGTATTTCTGTTAATCTTACTGAATATGATGGAATAATGAATACTTCTTACTAATTTTAATTCCTCCTATGAGAAGGCATATTATATTCTCATTTTATTTATGTTGTCAATTTTTGTGAATCCCTCAGTTCAGAAATTTATTTTTTATTCATGTGTTCATTGCTCCTGTGTAGTAATATGCATTACAAAAAATTGAAACTTTTCTTAGTTTTTAAAATCACTGAGTCAAAATCAGTTTTGTTCTCACAGAACAATCCTAGTTAATTTTGAGCTGAAGATGAATATATGTTGTGTTTATACGAATATCAATGGAGATAATCAAAGAAAAGCTTTTTTGCAATAATAAATTCATTATTTTTAAAGAACAAGAAGCACATAGAAGCTATAGAATAGGAGCAGTGTACAAAAGCCATGCAAAAATGTGAGAAAATCTCTAATAAAAGTACATTTATTTGACTTTGAAATTAGATAAAGTCTCAAGTGTCAAAATGTTTATAATATTGGATAAACAAAGTAATCCAACACCTTGAACTGAATTTGTGATAAACTGTATGTGAGTGAAGATAGACATAATAATTGAATTTGTGGAGAGATGTATGTGAATGGCCACAGATCCTATTGCTACTACTTATCAATGGTCAGCCTTCAGGACAAGGTCATGCCAAGTGTCTAAAACATCGAAAGCAAGCTTTTCAGTCAAGCTAATGCATGTATAAACAAGAACAACTTATTGTGACTGCATTACACAGTTTTACAATTCCAAATATAATATAAATCTTGATTACTAGGTATTAAAATGCACTCTAAGAGTCATTGAAATACACACTTTTCCCTGTATATCTTAAACCATAAAAACTTCATGTATATAAAGGTTAGTATTTATAATTTTTTTCTTACCCATCAGCTTCATCTCATGAACCTTCATTTTTAGTTTTACATTCCCTTTCTACAAGAACCTATGGGCCTAGTTAATGTTTACTCATGTCCTTGTCTTTAGTATCTGAAGAAAATAAAAGAATTGGATAAGCCTTTTCTTTTTTCTAAGTGAGTGGAGGGTGAGCCTGGAAGGATAGAAAGAGTTTTGTTATTACACATATTCTGATTTAAGAAGTGAAGATTGTGGTGAATTTCAGCTGTTTCTGTCATTCTAGGTCTCAGGACCAAGGACATTTCCTTTTATTTATTGTTGCTTTAAGCGTTGAAGAAAATATCCCCATGATCCTAAAACACAAGCCATGAAACAGTCCAAACATAGTGACTATCCACAGAATGAAAGTGTTGTTTCATGTTATATAGGTTTGATAGATGTAGTCACTGTATAAAGCTTTGTTGTTATAACATATGGCAAGGAAATACCTATTTGGGTTTCTTCATCATTAATGTTGGGGATGATTAACAAACTAGCAGAACTATTTAAATGCAAACATGAAATCTAGAAAATTTAAAATCATCTCAAGAAAAAGAAAAGAATCTTACAGCTGTTTCAAAATGTATCACAAAAAAGTATAACAAAATGTATCACAAAAAAAATAGCTTCAGAAGGAGGTGGTGCTTGTGTAACAGGAATCAGTGGAATATAAAAATTTTCTCAAGTAAAAATTTTAAGTGATTTTACTGTATTATCAAACTAATGAATTATAAAACAATCCATACAAAAAAGATTGTAGAACTAGATACCTACATACAAATTTAATTCAGATACTATGTGAACAGACAATTGGCTTAAAATAGTTCAAATTCTAAATATACGGTTTAAAACTACATCCTTTATGTAAGGCAACAAAGAAAGATATTGTCTTTCTCTTGAACATGGAATCAGGAAACATGTCTTGTTTCCTGAATGAGATGCAGGAAATATGGTTCTTATTACATTACATTATTACACTAACTATGTTTGATAGGAATGATATATTCAACAAAATTCAGAAGCAGAAAAAATATTAGGAACATAAGTGAGAGAAATGGTGTAGTGTGTGTGTGTGTGTGTGTGTGTGTGTGTGTGTTATGCTCACTTAAATATATTACAACTAACATAGTCATTATACAAAAACCTATGTATACATATACAAATATGAGAAAAAGTACCTAAGGAAATTTAGGCAGTAATGAAGGAAAAATTGTTGGAATACTACTGTGCAAGGCTGTGGAAGAAGTATCAGGAGTAATACTTTCTTAAAATCATGAGAAGAAAAATAATCAGGGTAGAAGGAAAGAATCATCTGTATTATAATTGATCTTTGACTTCCAAACACTAGCTGTGTCATGTATGTTTCTATATTTACCAGTAAAATTAATGAATTTTTTACTAATAAATTATAGGAAATACCGAAACATTTCAAGGTCTAAATAATGACTCGCTCACCTTATGAATACTAGTGATTTTATTTCTCAATAAAAGTGTCACAGGCTAGTGGATGAAGCCACAGTTAGGTATCATTATTTTGACTACAACAAATGAATTTTACTACAAAATAATGACTCTGCTTTAAAATGATTGAACCCAAATGGCTATTCCAAGCAAGTGCTCCAGTGAAACAAGCACTTCTCCATGTTCAAATATTTAACAAGATAGATGTCAAATTGAAACTAAGAAAAGACAAATTAATTTTATTCTGATGTAAGAATCAATACCTCAAGATGTTATTATGATTCTATTTATATCTTCCTAATAAAGATTATGGAGGAGTCAAGAGTGAAGGAAACCAGAAGGGCCATGTACAGAAAAGAATTTTGAGATGATTGCAAACATGGAGTACAGGAGAAACGTTCATTGTGTCTTTCCAGAAAGATTTCATCAAGAGGGTGAGAATAGGAGAAACTTTTCTTGTCCAGAAATTATTTACTTTCCACAACTTGGGAGGCTCAGTTTACTGACTAGATGAGCATTTTTACTGAAGATATTGCATGTTCCAGTGGCTCTGAATGTAAACATATTTGGGGACCTAATGTTTAGAAGTGAAAATGAACAGGAATCTCTTACTGTTTTCTTTGTTTTTATCACACATGCAACCTAATTTCTAGGCCATTACAAAGTGAATACTTTTATAATATTAAAGAGCATCACTTTGGATCCTATGCAAAAAATTATAACAACACTGTAGTAAATACTAAGGAGAGAATAGGAACAAGAAGTATCTGCAAGTAAGCCAATCCCAAATTTACAGAGTACTGAAATTTTCTCTAGTACATTCATAAAATGTGGTTTTGCACATATAGAAAGGACATTCCATCGAATAGTAGATACAAAGTTGAAGGGAAAACATAATTTGTTTCTGTTGATCTTTGCTTTGATATTTAGTAGAATGCAGAAAAAACAAAGAAATGGAAAGAGATGAAGAGTGAAACAAACAAGGATTCAGTGGCTATCCAAGACTCCTAACACAGGAGAGAAATATCAATTAAAAGGACAATATTCACAAAGGATTTCAAATAATGCACTGGGGAAGAAAAGAACAGCCAAGTTCTACCCCTACCACACATATACTCCTGCAAATTTGCCCTACCTCTACATAGCAGAAGAATAATCTGAGAAAAGAGGTGGCATCACAAGAGATATTGACAAATCCAGTGGGGTGATCAAATACTTGTTGGGTTCAAAGAGAGGAAGCAACAGAGATCAGCTACCCTTTCAATTTCAAAGCAGATGGAGGAAACTATTTTGGTAACAATAAAAACAGCAATGATTATTTACAATCAAGAAACTGGAAGAAAATAAAATCCAGAAATGTCACATTCATGATAATCAACCCAAACAGGTAATATTACTTGGAATACTACAGGGAAGGCAATACCAGTGAGTGAACAAGGGCCATGGCTTGGCAGCTGTCCCATGGCTTTATGCGGGTTTATAGTCAGAATACCCAGTATCAGCCTATAATGTGTCCATGACATGTTCAGCTTGAAAGTAGAAGAGATTAAAGGCAATGAAATTACTACACAACAGAGAAAGTAGATGGGCCCTTTGCAGCATACAACTAACTAGGAGACTACCTTTGATGGAGACCTTATCCAGGGGAGAATGATATGGGGACACTCTGGAGAAGAATTGTGGAGAAGAGGCTGAAGAAGGTCCTAACTCCCTTCTTATATAGCAACAAAGCTGCTCAGTGCTTCCAGTGAAAATAAAGTTGCTTCGTCATGAGGCAAACATGTTATTTAGTGATTAGCATTGAGTAAGTAGCCTGAAGTATATAGCCTTCATGTATTTTGCTTGCATCCTGCACTGTGCTGGGATGAGCAATAAGAGAATTGATCAATATTCTCATTTAAAATATCTGATTTCAATGTTAAGCCTTTCTGTTCTGGCTTATTTGTAGTATCTTTACCCATTGTCAACATTTGGAGCCTCATCTACAATGTAGAGGGGTGGTGATCTTTCCTGAGTACAGAGAAATGCACCAGCAGGCAGCCCAGCACCCTCCAGAAGTGAGACTCCAACTGACTAGAAGAAAGAAGAAAGAAATTAATAAGGATCTGGGGAGTCTTATGAGGACCTGGACTTTGGTCTTTTTATCTTAACCTTTTAAACATACAATAAAAAGCTAAACCTGTATTTTAAAAATGACTGAAATTTCCATTTTACTACCTTACCAGGTGCACAGAATGCTAAGACAGAAGATTACATATTTAATTTTGTCCCACTGTACAGAGGATGACTTGAATTTGTAGAATGATAAAAAAAATCCCAAAATTATCATTTTGTGACAACATTTTTCCAAGTAGACTCAATTTCCATTAATAACAGGCCAATTGCAATGAAAGACTTTATTCTTTAGATTTTTTAAAAATTCATATTTTGTGTATTGGCATTCCCCTATATATGGGTTTGTGTAGCATGTCTCCAGTGCCTTTGGAGGCCACAAAAGAGTGCCTCACATCTCCTGGGATTAGAGCTTGTGTGCTGAAATGTGGGTGCAGGAAATTGAACCCTGGTCCTCTGGAAAAGCAGTTAGATCTCTTTACTGGTGAGTCATTGGTCATGTCAACTGCCTGAGGGTAAAAGGTTTGAATGCCCCCATCCATCACAAACAGATGATGCTGAAGACTAGACAAGTGTATCCACATATGGAAAGAAGAATATAAAAGGCTAGAAATATGTAATACTTCGATTTAGAAAAGTTAAGTAATTTCATCATCTTATGACAGTGACACAAAACCATGGAAACATGTTATATTAACCACATCATACAAGCCTTGGCTCTAGGACCCTATTCTTGGTTGCACAAAGAAAGAATAACATAAAAGACAGACAACAATGCCAAAATCAACTTCCTTAAAAACTTTCACACACAAGGTAGGAAATTCTAAATTTTGTTCAGAAGCAGCATTATAATTCATAACAATACAAAGATAAGTTCTGGCATACAAATAGGGTGACATTGCTGTCAGTTTAAGTTATGAGAACTAGGACATAGTTATTTTCCCTGGGTCCACAATACCATTGATTCTGAAATCTAGCCACATATTTAAGCTCACCATGATACTTTCCCATTCTGAGCATCTTTATTACCCTCAAACTAGGCTAAACACATTTTTCAGTTTCTAGGAAAGACTGCTCTAAAAATTTCGACCTCTAGGTTCTATTTTGCTATGGAGATGTTATTACCAAATTTTGTCATGTTTTGTTATTACCTCTTAGAAGCCTTTCCATTTTAAATGAGAGACAGAAACGGAATTGATGCAGAGGGGAGGAGACATGGCGAGAAACTGGAAGGGGTAGAGGGAGGGGAAACTGTAATCAGAATATATTGAATGGCATTTATTTTCAATAAAAAGAAAACAAAACTTAATCATCTGAGAATTGACTGTCTTTTTAAATAAAATTTCACTTATGATCTAGAACCTTATTTCAAGATATCTATAGTCTTTTACATACAATTCCATTTTAACTAGAACCATTTTTAAGGGAGGGAGAAAACATCACCCTACACAACTGAGTGTATTTCTTCTCCCTTATTTTCTAGATGAAGTTTTATCACTTTGATTCTACTTCAGCCAGACTCTCTCTTAGTGCTTAACAATTTTCTATCCAATGATCCTTCAAATACTCCTTGGCTATAAATAAGTCTTCTAGAATACTGATGTAATCTGATATAACTTAATCTCCTAATTAGACTATGTTAAAATTTCTGTTCCTGTAATAATGGTCAGCTTCACTATGGCCAGTTTTAAAAAGAGTACTGAATAATTAACACACACACACTTTTCCGTGCCATGAACATTAAATATATTATTTGGCATGACACTTGAAAATGTATTATGTGTCACTGAAGCAGATATCATATATATACATATATGGATGGATGTGTGTAACATTCCTGTTTAAAGATTACATTGGCAGAAAAATTACTGGATGTTAAAATAAAATGCAAAACGTGTGTAAGACATTCACACTGTATTTAAGAAAATCACATTTAAAGTTTTATTTTTAAGCCTTCAAACCTCCTGAAAATTCAATGCAAAAAAAAATTAACTTTGAAAATAAAAGGTAGATTGATCCACGCCCTGACCCCGCTGCCCTGATTTAACGCTGGAGTATTTTCCTTTCCTTTATAAAAGCAAATACTTTGGGCTCATTTATAAAGCTATTATCTACAGAAAGGGAGCTCAACAGAAAAAAATCGTGTCTCCTAAAATCCATATGATTGCGAATTAATTAATTAATCGATTTAGGATTTCATCAAAACTTGAAAACTGAAGATGAATCCCGAAACGCACTGTGCTCCTGCGACAACAGGAAGTTAACTCAGCCTGACGGTGCATCTCTGTTTGTGGCTCGGGGAAATCCTGGAAGAAGAGAAACTTTGGTCCCCATGGTTTCTTTCTTTCTTTTTTCTTTTTTTGCTTATTTTCTTTTTAATTTTTACTGGTTGTTTTATTTATTTACGTTTCAAATGTTACCCCCACCCCCTTCCCGGTTTCCCCTCCGCAAACTCCTTATCCCATCCCCCTCCCCGCTGCTTCTATGAGAATTCGCCTCCACCCGCCCACCCATTCTTGCGTCACCGCCCTAGCGTTTCCCTAGGAGCATTAAGCTTATCTTTCCTCAGGAGGATCGTCCCATCCTCTGCGCAGGTTTGTGACGCATTTCCTGCAGCCTGTGTTGCGGAGCGGAGAGTAAAGCGGCAGAAAGAAAAAGAAAAAAAGAGAAGAAAAAGTACGAAGGAGTTTTAAAGTGGGTTTTCAACAGTCAGTATTCTCTAGAAAGCATCAGAATAGTCTAGGAATATAATTTAAAAGATTTGTAAAAACGAAGGGAATATCGCCATAAAGAATGTCTCTATCAGAGCCGCGGACTGCGTGAGGCTGCAGAGGAAAAATAACTGAACTATAGGGAGTGAAATTTTCTTTGTGGTTTTCCTGCGCATCATTCCTTTGAGAAGTAGTTTACGCAGAAGCAGTGAAATCACCGATGGTGAAAATTATTATGCATAAAGTATAATACTATATTTTCTAAGAAAGCTTATTTTGTAGTTTTAATGTACATTTAAGACCTTCATATTTCTTAAAATATACAACAAATTACATACCTCATCTTTTAATAAATACTGTTGCATGGTTAGATCCTATAACAGTTGTACATTTTACAAAGTATAGTATAGAAAACAAATTGAAGCTTAAAAAGAAAAATATGAACCCCTGTAGTCTGTCACAGATAGAATGATGGCTTTCTACAAGATAAGCAAATGGTCTTATCTCTGAACTATATTTTCACATACATGTAGTTTTTAGAGTTTAGTTTTGAATGCTCAGACAGAGTTTCATATGTTCCTAAAGTAATAACTAAAATAATTAGGAAGCATTGAATAGTTTTGTTAAAAGAATTATTATTTTTTATGGTAAAGCTAGCCTATGTATTCCAAGACAATCAATAAATAAACACATTGCATATGTTTACCAATTTGTCAATGAAGGTGCATAAAACAGAATCAAATTATTAGAACATTCATAAAATTTGCAGGAGTTTTTAATTTTTAGTTCTTGCTTCAAGGTATTTAACCAGGATATCACAAATACTTCCCAACTTTATCTCTTGGCTACATGCCTTAGGAAGAGAAGGGTTTTATGACTTTCCCTGTTATTCCTTAACTGTAAAGTTTTGTAAATTCCTACTATTCATTACTCCAAGATGATTGCATATAATTTTGAAAGCTAAATTATCAATGGCCCCTGATAATGCAGGATTATAATCTCAGTTACTTGGGAGGATGAGGACATTGTTTCTAGACTTGTGTGCCTCAGAACACCTTCAAGGTTATTGCTTAAATCTTACTGACATTTTGTCACAAAAGAATATGATTCAGAACATGTGGGTCCTGTACAACTGGAATGAGGCCTATCCCAACTGCTGTTTATATGTGGTGTATGTTCTACTAGCTCGGCGGCCTTGTCTGGCCTCTGTGGGAAAAGAAGAACCTAGCCTTGCAGAGACTTGAAGTACCAGGGTTTGAGGAGATACATGGGGTGCAGGTGATTACCTACTCAGAGGAGAAGGAAGAGAATGGGGCAAGCATTGTGGGAGGGGGTGACTGAGAGGCAGGCAGTGAGTGGGAAGTAAACTGAATAACTAAAAAAAGTAAATTTAAGTTTAAAAATATATATCTTTAACATCTTTACATCAAAAGAAACTTTAAATCATAAATTTAATAACAAAGACAATAATGTTGGGTATATAAATTTAGTTTAGGCTAGTTTGAATAGACCTAGGAATTTACAGATCGTATTTATCAAAGATATCCTATTTATAAAACATGTTTCTATTTATTTAAAAATTCTGTAGAAGCTTGATGTTAGCCAAGAGACAGATCATTAAACATACATCTTTAAGATAGATAGATCACTTTAAGCTGAGTAGATCTTTATAGTCTTATCATCTTTGTATTAGATAGAAAAAAGATATAATTATAAAACAAAGTATTTAGTAGCTTTTCTGGAAGCTGCCTGAATAAAGGGTATGTGATGTTTTTCTAGAACAGAAGCTTGAGAGTTCATGTGATACTTGGAAAGCAGATAAGTATAAAGTAGTAGACAGTGAATGATGCTGTGTCACTGGTTTGCCTTGCCACTATTTGCTCATTTTGGGTTGGCTTTCCTGATTTTAGTTTTCATTGAAGACACTATGGCATTGGTTTTCCTACCTACTTCACTGATCATAATTTGTTGTGACTTAGTAAAGAGAAATGTACCAAAGAAATTCTGGTGGTTTTCTGCGACTTCTTGCTATTTCTGCAGACTCTAAGATTTATGATGCTGCCTTAGATGACTTATACCATATGGTTATCTTAAGATGGTGGTGAAATAGATGGCATGGATTCTTTAACCTTACTAAATTGGGATGCCAGGCATATGTTCTTTATTTATCTTGATGGGACATCAGCCAAGATAAATATAAGGAATGTGGCTGTTATTTAAAGCATCTTTTTAAATATACTATAATGTTAGAGACCTGACTTTTAAAATAAGAACATATACATAACAAAAAGTAAATGGAACTAGTGCCAGGGAAAGTATCAAATTTCCCAGATAATGCCTGTAACATTAAGAAAATGAGAAATGGAGATCCTAGGCGGCTGCTCTGCACCCAATCTCACAAAACCCAGAGGAAGTGGGCCTCCCAGGAGCTCTGACCCTGGCAGCATCTTAGGTAAGGAGAGAGCAACACCCGCACCAAACAGGGAATAAGTGGGACCCACTAGGAACCAGGAATTCTCTCCTGGCCCAGGGCACTTGTTCCTTCCATGCTGGGCCCGAACACTGAGCAGATCTTGATCCCCAGCTCTAACCCTGATAGTAACACCCACCCCACACAGTTCTGAAACAACCAAGATAATAGGAAAGATAGCCTCCAGTTAGAGACAGGGCAGGTAGCACTAAGGTGATCCAGACGGCAAAAGGCAAGGGCAAGAAGATAACCATCAGCCACTCAGGGTACTTGGCATCAGTAGAACCTAGTTCTCCCACACTAGAAAGTCCTGAATTCCCCATATCACCAGGAAAGTAAGATTCAGATGTAAAATCACTTCTAATGATGATGATAGAGGACTTTAAGAAAGACATAAATAACACTATCAAAGAATTTGAGGAGAACACAGCTGAACAGGTAGAAGCCCTTAAAGAGGAAACACAAAAATCGCTTAAAGAATTACAAGAGAACACAACTAAACAGGTGAAGGAATTGAACAAATCCATACAGGACATAAAAATGGAAGTAGAAACAGTAAACAAATCATAAATGGAGACTACTCTGGAGACAGAAAACCTAGGAAAAAAAATCAGGAGTCATAGATGCAAGCATCACCAAGAGAATACAAGAGGTAGAAGAGAGAATCTCATATGCATAAGATACCATAGAAAATATTGACACAGCTGTCAAAGAAAACACAAAATGCAAAAAGTTCTTAACACAAACTATCCAGGAAATCCAGGACACAATGAGAAGACCAAACCTAAGGATAATAGGTATAGATGAGAGTGAAGATTCCCAAGTTAAAGGGCCAATAAATATCTTCAACAAAATTATAGAAGAAAACTTCCCTAACCTAAGAACGAGATGCACATAAACATACAAGAAGCCTACAGAACACCAAATAGACAAGACCAGAAAATAAATACCTTCCATCACAAAATAATCAAAACACCAAATTCACAAAACAAAGAAAGAATATTAAATGCAGTAAAGGAAAAAGGCCAAGTAACATATAAAGGCAGACCTATAAGAATTACATCAAACTTCTCACCAGAGACTAGAAAAGCCAGAAGATCCTGGACTGACGTCATACAGACCCTAAGAGAACATAAATACCAGCCTACGCTACTATACTCAACAAAACTCTCAATTACCATAGATGGAGAAACCAAGATATTCCATGGCAAAACCAAATTTACATAATATCTTTCCACAAACCCGGCATTACAAAGGATATTAGCGGGAAAGCTCCACTACAAGCAGGGAAATAATACCCTAGACAGAGAAAGAAAATAATCCTCTTCCAACAAATCCAAAAGAAGATAGCCACACAAAGATAATTCTACCTCTAATAACAAAACTAACAGGAAGAAACAATCACTGTTCCTTAATATCTTTTAACATCAATGGACTCAATTCCCCAATAAAAAATATAGGCTAACAGACTGGATACTTAAAACAGGACCCAGCATTTTGCTGCATACAGGAAACCCACCTCAGTGAAAAAGACAGGCACTACCTTAGAGGAAAAGGCTGGAAAACAATTTTTCAAGCAAATGGTCCTAAGAAATAAATTGGAGTAGCCATTCTAAAACCTCCAGCCCAAGAACACTAAGGAAGGGACTCATTGCTCCATCTGTATAAGTAGTTGACGGTGGCCTTGTCAGGCATCAGTGGAATTGGAGGGCATTTGTACCCAATAGTTTGGACCCCCTAGTGTTGGGGAATTTGAGCACAGGGAGGCAGGAATGGAAGGATGGTGGGAACATACCCTTATAGAAACTCCCAGAACTAAATGGATTAGATATGATAGACACATATTCTGACACAGGCCATCAGAAGACTAGATTCCAGAATTCAAACAAAAAATATCTTGATACCAAAATTTGTTTTGTGAATTGTATATTGCAGAATACCCAGCCTTCGTGTATCTACTCTTCAAGCAAGCTGAACAGACCTGCTCAAACCTCTGATGTCATGGAATCTCAGCTGCAAACAGTGAAGAAATAGACGTCAGAGGCTTATCAATTTACTCTTCCTGTCACCCCTCTTGCAATATCTCAATGCCTGTAACCAGCTTGAAGAAGTTAATGAAGAGTTGGCGCCCCTATTCCCTGGGCTTGGGGACTGAGGTGGTTAATATTGGGCTGTCTTTCTGGGGAAAAGAAGTGGTTTTGTTGGAACAGGGAAGAATAGGTAAGATTTATTGCATAGCCATATCATATTTGTAGAAATCTGTATAATTGTTATTAAGCTGAAGTTATAATTTCTTAAATGGTACAAAATTTACTTTGATTTCAAATTTAAGGTTTTCATTGGTACAAGCTTCATATTGATATAGAAGTGAGATTAACATTGTTACTCTCATAGGCATTGTGTCTATATAATACATTTAGGAATACAAGGCTTGGAACCAGTCCTTTAAATTTTTTAACTAATTCAAGATGGTTAGCCTGTGAGTTAAGGGCCTATAGCAAATTCATGGCTCTGAATTTATTGTAAGGGTGTTTTCTATATTTTATTTAGAAATAGCTGAGAGGAGTTAACAGACAACAGGCCAGATTGCCTTACATGGATAGTTGGTTTTCAAAATGTCAGAAGTCCACAGAACTGGCGTTACAAACATTTCTGCATTAAGGTTCATTTTAATTAGAGTCCTATCTGCTCCTGACAACATCCTGTCTTGGATTCTAAGAAGAAATTGAGAGTCTTTGATGTTCTTCCCATTGTGGTGAAACAGACACTAGGCATGAATTGCCTCTTTTCATCTACAGACAAATTACTGTCCTTTAAAGGACACACTTTCAGAATAGTCGACTGATTGTATCTTCCAAGACAGAGTAATCAGCTCTTAATAATTCTGCATCACTAGGTCTGTCACATGATCCTGGGCCAGAAGGTTGAAGACCAGATGCTCCAACGTTTTGTAGTATAGGTACTGTCCAGGTGTTCAGTGGTCTCTATAAATTGGCTAAGTTTTAGAAGCTATGCTTTGGGCTTCCCATAATTTCAGTTAATTCAGTCATTCTGGATTTCTGATGGGGTTGAAGACTGAAAGACTTATAGTCTCGTAGCCAATCCCAGATATTTACTTTACTTGAGAGGATTGTTTTCAGCTGACATTCATTCTAAAGCCAAGATAAAAGCCAGGTTCAGCACTAAATCTTTTAGTTAGAAGAGATGACAGTGGTTCTGGTTAGTCATCAAAATGATGGACTGAGTATTAGATCTATCTTGTACCTTATTGATACAAATTTGTATAGATATGCTCTAATTGTATTTTGAGAGAAAAGTTTTATCATAACTGGAAGGGTGATATGTAGGAGGAGCTAAATTGGGAGGAGTAAGGAGAGGAGGGGGAGCTAGGAGATGAGAAAGACAGAGACAGGGACAGAGATGGAGTGACAGAGAGGGAGGGAGGGGGGAGGGTGTTCTGAAATAACAAGATCTCTGTGAATCCAATTCGTTCTTTAGCCATTTTTCCCAGTCTGCTTCTCTCTCTGCCCTCCAAGTTGACAGGGATCCTTCTATTCTCTGATATTCCAGTGTTTTTCTACTAGCTCTTTCCACATATTCTTCTATTCTAGACTGGTCAAACATCTGGACAGAGAGCAGAATAGTGCTTGTTTCCAAGCAAGGCAAACTTAGAAGCTTCCCCAACTCCCAGAGTCCTTTTCATTGTACTGATGTCATCATCTGCTTGAATGTCTACTCCGCCAGCTCCCCTCCCCAGACTGTGAAGTTCTTTGAATTACATTCACATTTGTGCTGGATTTCAAAGCATTCTCATTGAATTTGCATGCTGCATAGGCTCTCTGGTGTCTACAGAAAAGACAAAAGAAAATGAGAAATGTAAATGTAATAAGAATATATGAGTATGGGAACAGACTGTCAGTAATTTACATTTCATCAGTGAACATGAATTAATGTTTTTGAATGTTTCACAATAAAAATCTCTGCAATGAAAGAATTCATACATAATCCTAACATATAAAGGGAAATGTTTCCTTATGCTTACTAAAACTTCTTTTCTTTTCATATTCAGGCAGAGATATTTTTTTAAATGGAGTTCAGAAATTTTTTTTAAAAGATGCAACTTTTAAATAACATTTTGAACAACCTATAAAGTTTAAATCATTTGACCAAAAAATATAAAACCTGAAGTTAAAATACTTGGTAAAATAATGAACTATTCATTTGAAGACAATACAAAAAGAAATTCATTGAAAATACAAAATTTACGTGTATTGAATTTCATATGCAAGTTTAAACAGTCTCATTAAAATTGAAAATTAGGAAAGATACAACTCATGGAAGGATAGGCCTGGTATGTTCATATAGTTAGTGTCCAGGTGATTTCCCTGCCATGCCCCCAGGGATCTAGCAGCTGCCTACATGATTAGCTGCCTGAGCAGCTGCCAAGTATGTCAGGTGTGCCAGGTGTGCCAGGTGTACCAGGTATGTGCAGCAAAAGGGAGCCCACCATACTAGATCTCTCTCTGTTCTGTCTCTCTGTTCCTGACTTATGCTCCCTCTCTACTCCCATTTTATCTGCCCTCCTTGACCTGCTCCTATGTCTCTGCTTGTCTATATGTGCACTTGTCTGCATCTACCGCTTGCTCATGTTCTCACTCCTCTCCCTTCCTCAATAAACCCTTTTTATACCAGATGTGTTGCATGGCACAGTTTCTCAGGGGTACACCTTGGCTTGACTTACCAGTGGTGCCCCTTCACAGCATTATATTTCATGATACATATATTTTGACCAACAAAACATGTGCTCATTCAGTAAGTCCATTTTCATATAAACAAAACAACTGAAGTCCATGTTGTTTTTTTCCAGAGGGACTGTAAGGCAGAGCAAACAGCATTTGGCATGCAGAATAAGAGTGGAATGACTACTGAGTTCCTTGTGTTTATTGCTGCCACTTTCTTAGGCTCACAGATTTCTATGCTATCAGGTATTTATGGGGAAATACGAAACTCTCAAAGATGAAAGCAATACATATGGTAAAGTTGAGGTATGTCATCAACCATAGCACAATGAGAAAAAACTTTTTAAAAAACTAGGACACATGTTAGATTAATATATGGGAAATACAACAGATGCTATAACTTAAGTATCAACAGCAATGCTGTTGATAAAGCTTAGAAAATACTAAATACTAAAAATACTAAAATACTAAAGTGGATACAACTCACAGTATTTTTTTAACTCATCAACTTTATTTCAAAATTGCACTGTGATGAAAAGCCTAGGTTCTAGTTATTATTTATTAAATAAAGACACTTAGACTGGAATATATATTCATAAAGAATGAAATTAACCAAGAATAGAAATGAGAGGTGTTCTTTCTTGCTTTTTGTAAACTTAATAAATATGTTTAGAAAGGAGTTTTAATGTATCTATAACATTGGTCTGTAAACAAGTCTGTAGAGTATTTTGAAGAATGGTTGATGTCACAGTGCCATAACTACTGGGTTCCTCACCATTCCCGAACAGGAGCTATTGGATGGTAAAAGAAGTCATGATAGTCAGGCTATGAGGAACAAACCAGTAGGCAACATCCATCACTGTTCTCTGTATCAGTTTCTGCTTTCATTTTCCTCCCTTCACTTATCAGGGGGATTAACTATGAGCTGAAATATGAAATACATGATTTCCTCTCCAAGTTGATTTTGGTAATAATGTTTTATCAAAACAAGAGTCCTAAGACAAAGTGTTAAATAGGCAGTGTTAGAGAAGAAATTTATAATGAAAATGTCACGGGTGAAATATTTTTTACGTTCACTTTTACTTTGCACATTACAGGTTTAAATAGCTATAAGAGAGAGAGAGAGAGAAAGAGAGAGAGAGAGAGAGAGAGAGAGAGAGAGAGAGAGAGAGAGAGAGTCTTATTCTTCAAGAATCTGAATGACTCAATGTCTGTTTCTTGCACCAATGTGTTTGATGCTATTAATCATGAGTGAATAATTTAATTGAAGGCAACTGTTCATCAAACAACCCATTGTAAAATGAGTTACAACTTATTAAAGCTGCCATAAAGGAGACTTAAAGATATCTCTCAAACTTGCAGGAAGTTCCCCGGACATGGCTCCCCCAAACCAGTATCTATATAAGGCTCTGTAATATATGGAACCCCAATACTTTTCCAAGCTTCGTTGGCCATGAATATTGCTGAATCCTACTGAAATATGAGCAAGCACTATCCCATATCAGGAAATGTTTCACTTCAGGGAAAGTGTCCAATATGAGGGGACTGTGATACAGAATTTCTTATGAAAATCCCACACTTCAGTAAATTTCATTTAAATCTATGGCAAGCCTTTTAAATGAGAAAAATCACAGTATGGATCTATTCCCCATGTGGCATTGGATATTGGGCTTTCTCGTTATACCAGCAGTGGGATGTTCTGTACAGTGAGTAGTGAGCAATCCAACTAAGGCTGGGCTAAGTTCACTTTTTAGATAGAGGAAACATCTATGCCAGGATTTCATGGGGGGAATTTACCCTTGAGGCTGTCTTATTTTACAGAATTTATCATGGCATGCTTGCAAAATTACAGTCTGTCTTGTAAATTAAGAAATGCCTTGAAAACTGTTGATGGTTTAGAGAAAACTGTTCAATATCCAGAAGTAACATTAGAGGTTTAGAGAATTGGCAATTTGATGCAGAATGTCTATCCACTGTGATGTATTAAGAAATACACATGCAGACAAGATGGCTGTTCAGTATGTACTTATTTGTTTCAAGAAAAAATGCAGTAAGAATGTGCAGCCAACGTTCTCTACATTAACCTATCATTTGCTCGACAATTTGGGTTAAAAAAAAACAGAGGAAAATAGTTTATATCTTCTTATGGTTCATAGGATACATGGGAAAGAGAATGTAAGTTTTATTTATAAAGAACCCTTCTTGGGATCAAAAGTCTCAGGACATATAGGAAGCATCAGATGAGAAAAACCAAATAAAGAAAGGTAAAGTGATGATAAAAGAATGAGTAACAATAATGGAGGTTGATGGCTAGTTTAGCAGTTCTGATAGGACTGTGTGTACCAGAATTTACAAATGTCAAGTAGTCAGGGACATTGAGACACAGGTGGAGCTTTAGTAATTTGAGGGTTTCTATTTAGTATATAAACTGTGAATTAAGTGATATTTTGGAAGACTTTAATGATCCTAACTAGCATATAAAATTATTTCTTTTGTTATTGAAGAACTTAGAGTTCTTGGACTGCCTGAACTACCTGTGAGTCACACAATGAGATTCAGAATCATGGCTTTTATGAGTAGTCACTTTGTGAGATGTTTTTATTTTAAACAATGCTCAATCTTTTTTTTTTTTACAGTTCAGTCAATATTCACCTCCCAGTTCACCTTCCTACAATTCCTTATCCCATTCCTCCTCTCCTGTCTCCAAGAGGTTGTCCCCACCCCTATCAGCCACTCAGCTAGGCCTCCCTATTCTCTGGGGCCTCAAGTCTCTGGTTAGGTGTATCTTCTCTTTCACTAAGGCCATACCAGGCCGTCCTCTGCTGTATATGTGTCAGGGGTCTTGAAACAGCTAATGCTTGCTACCTGGATGGTGGCTCAGTATCTGAGAGATCTCAGGGTTCAGGTTAGTTGAGACTGCTGGTCTTCCTATGTGGTCACCCTCCTCCACAACTTCTTCCTGCCTTTCTATAACTCAACCACAGAGGTCCTCATCTTCTGTTCATTTGTTGGGATGGAGAAAAAAGCAATAACAGGAAGTAGGGAGGGAGGGACCTTGGTGAGAAAGGGGACAAAGAAGAGAAGAGGGGAACATGGTCAGGTATTGATAGAGGGTACAGGAATGAAGCCCTGAGGGCCAGCAGAAAGAATGGAAACAGGTAACCTCATGAGGTAGGAGGTGGAGGACCCTCTAGAATGTACCAGAGACCTAGAATGAGAGAGACTCTCAGGACTAAAAGGGAAGAACTTTAGATGAAATGTCCTACAGTGAGTAGAGGAAACTTGCAAAATCCACCTCCAATATAAAGTCAGGGCATCAAGTGAAGGTTTGGATGAGGTTGTCATCTTACACCCAAAAACAATGAGAGAGAATTGTTCCTGCCTAATAGAATTACAGGGACAAAAATGGAAAAAAATCCTGAGGAAAAGGACGTTCAATGGCAGTCCCAAACCGAGATCCAGCTCAGCGGGAGGCCCCAAGGCCTGACACTTTTATTGATGCTATGCCGTGTTTCTAGACAGGAGCCTAACATGGCTGCTCTCTGAGAGGCCCAACACACAGCTAAAAGAGTCATTTATATCCAACAAATGAACAGACACTTGTGACCCTTGTGGTTGAATTAGGGAAAAGCTGGAAGAAGGTGAGCAGTAGGGTGACCCTATAAGAAGACCAGCAGTCTCAAGTAACCTGGACCCCCCCAGGATCTCTCGGACACTGAGCCACCAGCCAGGCAGCATACACCAGCTGATATGAGGCCCTCAACACGTACACAGCAGAGGACTTCAGGGTCTGGACTCAGTCAAAGAAGATGCAGCTAACCCTAGAGACTTGGGGCCTCTGGGATATTGGATGTCTGTTGGGATAGAGTAGGGTGGCGACTTCCTCTTGGAGAAATGGGGTGGGGAGGAGGTATGTGATGTGAAACAATAAGAGGGTGGACTGAGATAAAGTTTGGACTGTAAAAAAAAAAAGAATAAAAAAAAGGAAATAGTTCTTTGAGAATATACTTTGTTGTCAGAATATCAGTTCTGTTCATGTAAATCAGCAGTGGTAGCTTGATCTATTTGTAAATACATCTCCCTGTAAGGACCCAGGAAGAGGACCCCAACTCAAGTCCCAATTAGCGCACCCAAGGAGACATGAGAAACTGACTTGATGCAATGGCAAAAGGCAGTTTACTAACAAGGGCCCTTGGATCGAAACTCATCCCACTCAGGGGAGAGAATTTCGATGAAGTCCCCAGGAAGTTTAGAACTTTTATAGGGGGAGGCACAAGGGGGAAGGGAAAAGCGGGAAATTCTGGCACGATTACATATGATTGGATATTTCAAACATCAGCACTTTGCGTAAGCAATCATTTTGACAGGCTGGACGGCCCACTATTTTTGACCATGAAGCCTCAGACCTTCTAGGATAAACACCAGGTGGCCCATTACTCACTTGGGCATGTTTAGACTGGTTAAGATATGTCTTTGGTTGTTTCTACATTTCTGGTCACCTCGTCCCTAGAGGGGCTTGATATTTTTATTATGGCTATTCTCAGCAAGCTCAGCAAGCTGTCCTGCGGTCTTTGCCAAGTTGTTTGTGGTCTCTGCTAAGCTATTTTAATTTTTACCCTTACATCACAAATCAGCAACAGCAGTTTCATCCTTGTAGGAGAGTTAAGAGGTTGGATTAAATCATGTCTTCCTTTTTTTTCCAGTATTATGTGTGGTGACTTTGGGTTTCAGCAACTGGCACTAAGTTCCTCTTATGTAAATAATATTTTGAGGATGTTCTATACGCTTTGACCCTGCAATAGTCTAAACGAGTTGACTTCAGGTTCTTTGAGACAAATCCTTTCTATTCAAGTCTACATGAGTATCTGAGAGGATATTTTGCTGCTCTGAATGTGTACATGTTTACGAGTAAATGTGGGAAGTTGCTGCTTTATAAGTATAGATACAGTGCATACAATAACTGGTTATAATGTAAAATTAGGTAGTAGATAAATATTCACTTAAAATTCACTTGATCTTTGTTGTCCATATTTTAGGAGTAAATTATTATAGATAGAAGTCGAGAAAAAATTTAAGAAGCTCCATTTGTGTAAAGTGAAAGTACATAAATATGTGTTGCCGTAATCTCAGAATTGAGGCATATTGACCCTGTCAACAAGTATTCTACTTCCAGGTTCTAGGTTAAAGGAGTTAGTTTTCTAAATAAAGATACAATCGTTGTGGATATGAACTCACTAACAGATATTAAAGTAGTAATCCTGACTGTGAGGATGCTATAGTGTTCAGTGTGCACTCACATTTTCAGAAGGTTTCTGGTTCTGGTACCTGGGAACTTGATTGAGTATATGTTTTATATTATATTCTCTTCTTGTTTTCACTGGGATTTTCCCACCTATGTACAATACATTGTAATAGTTACTACCTGCCGGGAAGTGGTGGCGCACGCCTTTAATCCCAGCACTTGGGAGGCAGAGGCAGGCAGATTTCTGAGTTCGAGGCCAGCTTGGTCTACCAAGTGAGTTCCACGACAGCCAGGGCTACACAGAGAAACCCTGTCTCGAAAAACCAAAAAAAAAAAAAAAAAAAAGTTACTACCTGACATGACCCTTGATCTTTCCATAAGATCAACCAGTCAAGGCTATAACTCTTACTCTGTTCCACTTGACACTGTATTGGGTGATGTATGTCTATTTTGTGAGGGTAACATAACTGGGTTAACTGTATTAACTGTGTTCTGGTCACAGAACTCCTGACAGGGCCACAGATATTAGGTGTTTGTATGAGTTGTTTTACCTCAATACTTAGGCAATTGCTTCCCAAAAACTTGAAGTGAATCAAAACAGAAGAAAATTCTCTTCTCAATGAAGAAGCATGACTTGTGGTCCCTGCAATTGACTGTTCTCAGTGTAGCACTATGTTTTGCAAATGCAATGTCCTGCTCAGTGGTTTCTTTCTAAAAAATTTGGTCTTTATTGGACATTATTTGGAAATTCTAAAACTTTAACTGATGATAGGTACTTTAAAAAAATGTAGGTCATTGAGGGCTTGCTTTTGAAAAACATTAGAAACCCATATCTTCCTGCCTCATTTTTCTCTAGGTTATTATGTCCTATCACCATATGATTTTTAATCAATGGTTCAACAGCACTGGTGCATACTGAGCATGAACTGAGGCCTATAAAACTGAGAACCAAACACTTTTTTCCTGTAAATTGATTATCTCTGTTGTTTTATTGCAATGTGAGAATGAAATCTGATGAGCGGTGTAATATCTTCTAAATAGGCTTTAGAAAGATCCTCAGAGTCCTGGGTAATCAATGTTAGAATGAAAAAATAAACAAGTTTCTGTTGCTGCAATAAAGTGCCATGACCAAAAGCAACCTGGAGAGAATGTGTTTACTTCATTTTACATTTTCGAGGTCTCACACTGTATAAGTGTGCAAAGTTAGGGATGATACTCAGTACAGGTACTTGGAAAGAGAAACTGAAGCAGAAATCATGAAGGAACTCTGCTTATTGGTTTTCTAACTATAGCTTGCTCAGTCTGCTTCTTTAGACATTTCTAGGACCAACTATTCTGGGATGGTAACATCAAATCTGTGAGGACAGGCATGCCCATAGGCCATGCCTAGTGGAGGCATTTTCTGAATTGATGTTCTGGCTTTTCAAATGACTTCAGCTGTTATCAAACTGATGTAAATAGTAGCCAGCACAGGTATTGTTTATCTTCGTGTTCCTCTTGAAATTTTTTTTCCATAAGGTATTGTCAGATGCATTAAATTAGGTACATATAAAAATGAATATTTTATTGTTTTGTAGGCATTCATATGTGAGTAAAGAATTGTAATATTATTTTAAAAAGACATAATCCTATGGGTATAAAAATACTAAGTAATAACAAACACTTTTAAAAGTATAAAACAGGATTTGCCAGCCTGCAGTGCATGTGATTAGTATAAGCATTCAATAGTAATTTTAGACACATATACTTTCTAACTGAACACCAAGAACGTGTTTATATTAAAATACCCATTACAAGCTTGATGGTGCTCCTATGTCCTATCTCCCAATGTGCCTTAGCAAGAAAAATCAATGGAGTTTTGTAGTTTAAGACAGGAGACAAAAACAAACAAACAAACAAACCTGCAGTTATAGCATTGCACAAAATCTCATAATAGATTTTGACTCTTAAACCTTTCTGAAACAAAGGCTTCAGAGAGAAGTTACTATAAAATATAAGCAAAATATAATTTTGTTTATACCAAGCAGTGGTAGCTCACACTTTTAATCCCATTAACCTGGAGGCAGAGCCAGGTAGATTCCTGTGAGTTTAAGGCCATCATGGTTTAAAGAAGATCCAGCAGGCCTTCCTGCTTAGAGGCCCAAAGATATCATTGTGTGGAAGTGGCTATGAAATTTGCCTCCACAACTAAGGAAAGCCCTGAGGCCAGATGTGTATAAGACTTTTCCTTACATTGGAACCCATTGTGTGAAGCTGTGAAGGTGAAGTCTGGATTGTCTTGGAAACTGGAGGATTCCAGAGCCATAAGGATGTATACCAAGGAAAAATGCTGTCAGAATCTGAAAATAACCCAAGACAGAGAGGTGTGCTGCAGTCAACAAAGCTGAAAGGAGTTAGAGATCTGAAGAGAGCTTTGGTGTCAGACATGGGACTGCTACTATTCAGAGTTTGCTCAGAGTTTGGACAACTGTTTTTTTTTATCTTTCTTTAGTCTTATATTTTCTCACTGTGCTCTCTACCAATTTTGGGAGGGTAATATATATATTTTGTGCCATTATATGTTTGAAGTATGTGATCTGTTTTTTTAATTTTGATTTTACAGGGATTACAGTTATGAGATTAAATACATCTCAGAAAAGACTTTGAAACAAGTTTGAGTCTGTTATATACTATGGAAACTTTTGAAGTTGGACTACATGCAGTTCTGCATTATATTATAGCTACAAGCCTATCCTGTCTAGGGAGTGGAATTTGGTGGTTTTAATAAGATATGCCTTCCATAGATTCTTGGGCTCAAATGGTTGATTATTGAGAGTGACACTATTAGGAGGTTCTGTCATTTTGGAGGGGGTATGTCACTGTGAAGGTGGGCTTTGGGGTATCCTGTTCTCAACCCACACCTAATGTGACACACAGCCTCTTGCAGACCAAGATGTATAACTCTTGGATCCTCTAGCACCATGTATGTCTACAAGCCATTATAATTCTTGTAATGATGATAATTGAATAAAGCTCTGAAACTGTATAACAGCCCTAGTTAAAAAAAAAATTATGAGTTGCCAGGGTCCTGTTGTCTCTTCATAACAATAAAATCTAACTAAGACTGTTGCCTACAAGAAACATGGATATCGGCCTGTGGCATTCCAGCTGGGATGTGGGCTGATGTGAGAAAATAGGCCGCAGTGGTGGTCCCACATACAGGAGAAAGGTCTGGAGTTCCAAAGGCTTTGGCAATGATAGGCCCCAATGACATGAGGAAGTCCTTGGTTCCAATAGAGTTTACTTTCATGATGGATGGTAGATGATCTGGATGTACCCCATGAAACTCAGGGCAGACCTGAGTTATATAAAGAGGGAGAAAGGAGGAGGGTCTGGGGAAAATGCCTAATTTGCTCCGCCCTCTGGCCTTCATTAGTATGTAAATCCCTAGGGCCTGAGGCCTGTAGTCACTCTACCTGTGCAATTTGAGAGGGGCTGTAATGGCCTACATGACTGAACAATGTATGTCTATGGAGATAATACTGTGTGTCAGGACTCTGGGTTTTGGGGATGTGTCCGAATGCCTACCGTTTCTCTCTTGGAGTCTCAGGGTTCCAGGCCATGCACAGCCATGAACTAGGATACCCTTACACAGTCCCAAAGGCTAACAAAGCCAGCTTGTTTCTGACTTTTTGCTTTCTAGATTGTGCTCTAAGGTTTTGACATCAAGATCCAATATCAGACTCCAACAACTCAATCACCACTGTGTATGTATTTTGTTCTACATGACATTCAATATAGAGAAATGCCTCTCTGATTGTGTTAAAGGTTATAGGATACTGGATCACTTGTCTGCTTTCTTGTGTAAATAAGAATATTTTCTTATAAGCACATTTCCACATGGTGTTATGTACAGATGCCTTTCTTTGTTTTATTAGCTGACGGGATTTCCACTCAAATTAATGTCAATAACAATGAATGAGTGGCACACCTAATGTCCACATAGTTTTCATCCTTTATTTTTCATTCACTTATTACTTTCTTAGGATGTGTCATTGTTGTTTACTTTTACATGGTCTTTCAATTTCCTATGCCATAGTGTCTAAAACCTCACTATGAAGTCAGAATGAAAATCAGCCTGGCATGTCACATGAAGCAATCCTGCTGTCAGTCTCCCATGTTATGTTATTATATGAATGAGCCTTAATGATTCAGAAGACCTGTCTTTTATTTTATTTTTAAAATAAAAAAATCCCTATTTATAGAGAAGTAGTCATTAATAAAAAAAAAAACAGGAGAGTATCGTGAAATAAATTATTACTTGACTTAAAAACTAAAGCCATCATCAATCTGGAACATAGATAATTACATTCCAAATGTATATATAATGTCAGCAAAAACAAAAAGATATGACTGAATTAGTCACACAATAAGAGCCAAACATTTATGGCCATTCAAACAATTATGAAAATAGAATCTACAAAATAATTTCTTATTAAATTTATTTGTTCATTCACATTACAACTCAACATCAGCCTTTTCTCCCCTCCTAGGACCCCCCCCCAGCCTTACAAAAGGGCGTCACACATTCAATCTTAGAGGAAGTCCCCATCAAGGTATTACCTCCTCATGCACACTAAGTAGCTGCAGGATTAGGTGCATCCTCTCCCACTGAGTCCATGCAAACCTGTATGTTTATGGTGAATAAACTTGTTTAATAGAAATCTCTGATAAATTCTCCTAAAAATATCTGATGAAATGCTGTTATTCTTTTCCTCACCAAGAAATGAAGTACCTTTATAGTTTCACAAGAGTAAAATAATTGAGGTGTCATTTATTTTAGAAAATAAATCTAACAACTTGTATGCATATTTTGACTTTTTTGCTCTCTGTGCAGGTTATTGACTATATGTGACTATATGTCTGCATAAGCTAGAAGAAAATGTTGCATATCTTTCCTTGTATATCATTCACATTTTAAAAACTTTATTTCATATATTTTGATACAGTTTTTCAATGTCCCCAAATTTATAAAACATTCATAGCTAGATGGCCAGCAATCTGAAAAGATACCTGTGGCAGGATTTTCACTGTTCAATTACATTAAACTATTAGTGCATCAGAAGGCCTGTGATTGGACAGGGAAAAGGGAGGCAGAGCTAAGAGTTGGAGAGAAGGTAGCACCTCTCAGGGGAGGGAGGAGAAAGAACCAAGATGGAGCAGGAGGAAGATGATCCAGATTCCACGTGGCTTTAAATAGTCTTAAGTAGTTATGAATATCATTAGGGATAGAATAATGGGAATAACTTGTCTAATCAAACTTGTCAGCTTGTATTACTATCATTTGGTTCTGACATTATTGTGTGGGCATCTTGTGAATTGAGAATTTATTGTTATATAAAGCTGACTGGTTAACTGTAACCTTCTAAAGTTTTGTTTTACTGAGTTACTGGAAGGTGGGACTGCCAATCTCAAGGGGCTTATGGCCATGAAGGAATTAGCAGCTCCAGAGACAAGTAAACTGGAGCTGGGAATACTGTGACTGGTCGCTGAAGGAGTTAGAGACATAGAGACCACATTCGGGCAGAGAGTTGGTGGCAGTAGCATGGGAAGCCTGTTGGTCCTTCTTGTTTTTATTATTTCCTGCAACAAATATCTCTTTCTTTAACTGCCAAAATTTTGGATCATAATTCCCTACTACAAAGCTTTGCTTAGTTTTGTTCTGGAAACCAAAGTTTTGAATGAATAGCATACACTTTAATAAACGTGCCATTACAAGTATATATGATTTCTATGTTTCTGTTGGTTTTGGTCTTTTTACTTGTTACTGGTTTTATTTTTATTACTATTTTATTTAGGATTCTTTCATTATTCATTTGGTTTGATTATATTTTGTTTATTTATTAATTTTTTGATTTCGTTTCTTGAGATACAAAGTCTGCCAGACTTGTATTCAAAACTGTAGGGAAGGTCAAATGTAGCTTTGTCTGTTGTGCAAGTGGAGGTAAATATTCCATATTAATTTCCTGGACACTATGTTTATGTATGTGAGATATGTCATTGACCTTATAACTATTCCCAATAGACCCATCTTCTAAAATGTTTTATGGTATCCTGAAGAAATAATAAAATATAGCTCTAGAAAAGTAAAATATATTTGTACCGTGGTTCATCTTGTAGTCTGAGAATAATTACAATCAAACAAACAACAGAACAAAAATCCCTAATTTAAAGACTTTTTGACAAAAGAAATAAAAATTTAATAATTCATATTTTATTTTCTCTGTGTGACTTGTGTGTCCTGAGATGGAGCACATGTGCTTATACTACTGTATCAGATAGAGAACATTCTAGGGTATTGTTCCTGAGGTGACATCATTTATTAAATTGTTTTTTTTTTTTTTTACTTTTCTTGAAGATATTGGATTTCATAGAATATATCACATAATAAATAAGCACACTGACATATTAACTTAACACATAATGACATCACAATCAATTATCCAAACTAGAGACAAAATGTTGGCTTCAAACTTATTACTTCTATAGAGGCATTAGCCAGGATTTGCCAAACTTCTCTGAGAAATAGAAAGCTGTAGCTTCAATCAGGGGGAAAAGAAATTGTGGAATCAATCACTCTCTAGAGGCTAGAGATTATGAAGACAGACAGAGAATGATACACTGGGAAGAAGGCATACAAGAAAAGTCAGTGAATGGTCACCTTTTGTGATATCCTGAGAATACAGAAGACCTTGAAAACTTGAGAAGTAATAGTGACAGGGTTCTTTAAGTGAAGAAACAGTACTAGCATTTCTATGGTCTTAGTGTTCAACTATGAGTGATGCTGTTCAGTTACCTGCTAGCTCCTCATGTGTGGTAATTAACACTGATACTGTGGCAGTGTTTATAACAACATTAGATCCCTTAAAAGGGGATGATGTAGGAGTCATTTGAGAAAACCACAGATTTGATGGGAAAGTGCTTCCATTTTTCACATTTGTAGTCATGGGAGAAATCTCTATGAAACCATTGGTCCCCTGAAGACTTTGAACCTATTATTAAACAGCACATTTTTAATCCTCACTTGCTCAGTTGCACCCAGAAAGCCTTTGACACTTAGCTAGAGGTATACACACTAGCTAGAAATGACCATAGGTAAAGAACAGAACATCCAGGCAATGAGAGAAAGTGAAAGGTTCCTTTCTAGGATACATGCTACTGAAGAGAGTGCCTGCTTCTTTGTCCATAATTTAGTCTCTCTC
>NW_021619309.1:0-35486 GCF_004785775.1 Grammomys surdaster | reverse complement strand
ATATAATATTTTTGTACAATACATATATTATATATAATATAATATATTATATATAATACATATTTTATATATTTATTTATAATATTTATATGTAATACAATATTATATAAGATGGATCCTTAATGAACAGGCCTACAAAAAAGAAGTTCTCAAGACTTTGAAGAGTTTGGGCTCAAAGTACTCAAGCCCCAATTCCTATAGATTTGAAAGCAAATGCACGTACAGGTAAGAATTCCTGATAAGAATATCGTTAATATTTTTATAGAGGCAGAGTTAGAGGGAAAGCTAAAAAATTCTTAGTTGGGTATAATTAAAATGATAGACAACTTTAGCTATTACAAAAATAATAAAAAGTGGACAGAAACATTAGGATATAGCTGAGTTAGGTATTGGAAGGGGAAAGGGAAGTTAAAAATCACTCTCTCCATAGACAGACTTCCTTGTTAGTATGTGGCTAGCCTCATAGACAACGGCAGAAGTATACATACTTGTAGCAATCATGTGGATTGATGCAACATAATTCTTTCCTAAAGGCAATTTCCAGAAAAGCCTACTTGTCCAATGAGCAAACTGAGGCATCAAGGACACCAAAAGAAGTCCCAGAATCAATTATCCTAGAACCATGATTGTGTATAGATCCTGGTTCACCATCCAGGAAGCACACAGTAGCTGGACTTAGATCCACTAGTCACTTGTAGCAAATGTGCAGCATAGACTTCACGTATTTTCTAAGAAGCAGGTCAGGTAGGGTCTATCTCAGTTTTTGTTCTCTGCCATTGGATCACCTTCCCATTACCCGAACTTCCAGAATTGGTATCAGTGGAAGCTCAATCTTGCTGAGACTAGGTATTCCAGAGCAGACTGGTTCCCAAGGGGGAGTCTCTTTTCTAAGGATAAGGGGAGCAGACAGTTGCAGGAGGAATTTATTAAAGTGAACTGGAAAATGAAGAGGGAGAAGAGCTGTGATCAGGATGTAAAGTCAATAAAAAAGCTTCTTGTTCTTCTGAGATACTTGATACCAGGTCAAAGCACAGCTTAGTTGCTCTATGGTTCCTTAGAATCCCATCTTTTCTGAATTTCCTCTGGTATGCAAGAGATTAATCTTGCATGCAGAGATTTAACAATTTCTTATGAACAAGCTTGAATTCAAATACTTGAATGTCTTCACCTCAACTCTGAGGTGGTTTCCTCATTATACACAAACTCAATGTGGAGACGCTACTAGAAATCAAACATACTCCAAATATTGATGTGACATCCTCATTGTCTCTGTACAGAATTTATTTTCTGCATGTTGACCAGTTGTGAGTCTCTCTGTGAATTATCATCTATTATAGCAAAAGATTCTAATGAGAGGTGAGAAATACACAACTTTATAGGTAGTTTATTATTGTCAATTTATAAGAATAGTTATATTAATTTCTCCCCAAGACTCTATCATGCCAGAAGCTCTTGCCACACTTAAGAGTGTCATACACATATGCTTTCTTGTGGAGTAGGACTTAATTAAACAGAATTAGAAAATGTTTAGTTATTTCCATAATATTCACCTCTCTAAAGTACCATATCTTAGTATGTCAATCTATTTTAGCTTACAGAATTCGACATAAGGATAAAACTGATGACTGTTTTTCTTCCTTGTTATAATAGAAAGAACTTTTATATTGTTATAAAAGCTAATCAGAAGTAATTTAGCCTTTAGGCTGTAACCAGCATGATTTTTCCATTCCATATGATTACGAATGGTCAAAGTTCAGAGAATAAAAATCTTGTGGATTGATTAGCCCAAAATGTTGCCTGCTTCTCCCAGTGTTCATGGGTCATCACAGAAGCAGGTGTGAAAATATTCTAAGAATCTGGTAGAGTGAATGGCTATAACAAAACTGTTTTTGCAGATACAAGACAGCAGTTGAGTATGTGAACTCACAAGCATTTGTTCTTCATGCAGAAACCTATACAACTTTATGCTAGCCTTAATATTAGCATGGTGAGTGGGGGCTGAGGGGCATGAATTTTCACTACCAGCTAAGGAGACATTGACAATTGATAGCTACTGGAAGAGGAAGAGTGTATGATCCCCTCTAGTGGAAGGCCACAAACCCAAGAATATATTCCAGTAAAATTGTACTTAACGGACTAAAAAAAAATGTCACAAAATTTGCTGGAAGGGAAGGAATTGGATCTGGGAGAATTTAGCAAGCAAGGGGCATATATGATTCCAATACATTGTATAATCCCAAAGACCTAATAAAACAAAACATAAAGGGTACTTCTTTTCTACTTTGAAACACACACACACACACACACACACACACTCACATGCACACACACATCAATAAAATACTTAGACTTTTATTGATGTTATAGTGAACAATATCATATTGTATAACCACTTACTCAAATATCAAACAAAATCTAAAAAATAAACCCACCTTTTCTCTGAAGATTTATCTACTCCTCTCTATCCATCCAAGTCATTAACATGATTCAGCCACATATAAATGTGGCATGATTCTTTCAGTCTTTCTCCTAAACAGCCTCAAGATAAAGACATTTACAATACCTTAGGGCCACCATTGAACATCTCACTTCACAGTCTATACATAGACCACATGTTGGTTAGGGTGTTTTAGAAATTTCATAGGATCTTATTTATTTTTCTCAAACCTATGCCAAAAGAGAGGCTTTTGATAAATATTCTTGATCCCCTCAGAAAAACAACTTGGCCCTCAAGTACTTTCTCATCCCAGCCCCTCTGTCTTCCTCTTCATCTCTGTCTCTGACTTTTACTTACATCCTTGTTGAATACTACTACCTCTATCACTCCACTCTTTTAACACTTTGTACATTGTGTTGTCTTCCTCTGAGATCTTTTGGTGAAAAGGTATAATTAGTGCATTAGCTTTGATTAATTGTATTTTCTGTGTCACATGGAATAATAGTATTGAAATAAGATCCTTTGTTAGTAACATTCTCCTTAAGGGTAAAATGGAGGAAATATTACAGTGAACACTGCAAAGGAAGCTTTGTAAATACTTAGATAAATGTTAGAAGTTCTTTGCCTATACCTTCAAATATATACAATGCTTCGATGCTACTACAAGGTAAATCTCACTACCAACTATAAAAAATAGCATATCTCTTGTTGTATTTTCTTAGTTCCTCTTTGTAATCACAGAAATGGTGACTATAGAAATCATTAAGTGATTACTCATTATAGCAGTCCATACATTTTGATCCTTAAACAACATTTTGCTCTAATATTGTGATACTCTGCCCTATTACACTTGGATCATTTAAAGTAGATAACTTTGATATTCTCAAATATGAATACTGAGAAAATATCATTCATGATTTAGACTATAGAAAATGCTGCATGTGCTAGCTCAGTCACTACTTCAAAAAAATCATAATCCATGCTTTCATAACTCATGTTTTCCTGTTTATGCATAGACAAGGTAATTAGATGTACTTAGACAAGGTTCATGATTGTGAAGTTTTACCTCTTACCTCGGTATCATTGGGAAGGTTTTGTTGTTGTTATTGTTTTGTTTTTGTTTGAGACAGGGTTTCTCTGTGTAGCCCTGGCTGTCCTGGAGCTCACTCTGTAGACCAGGCTGGCCTCGAACTCAAAAATCTGCCTACCTCTGCCTCTCAAGTGCTGGGATTAAAGGTGAGAGCCACCACTGATGGGACATTAGGAAGGTTTTAATCTTTTTGAAACTTTTGGTTTCTAGAAATCTTTTAAACAATTGTACCACAAGGATTTTACTTGGTCATAGGAAACAAATTATCCCTTGAAAATGATGAGCTTATGGTTTGACTGAGAGGTAAGAAATAAACTTTCTGTTCCAATGTCATATTTTTTTTTCTGAAACAGAACATAAATTTTTATTTTTAAAATAGTAATGGGCCAGTGAAAATCACTCAGTAGTTAAAAACATTCTCTATTCAATCCTGATGATCTGAGAAGTATGAAAGAATGGGCTTCATATTTTTCTTCAAGTTCACACATCCATTCCCTCATCTCACCACACCTAACCACACTGCAATTCACCCCACAGTATAATATCAGACTGTGCCATGCCATGCCATATGACACGGCACCACTCAAGACCCCTCTGCATGACACAGCACCATTTTACACACACACACACACACACACACACACTCACACACACACACACACACACACAAACACACATCTGTACACACACCATCACAACTATTACTATTCCTAACTACCAAAACAAATAAAAATAAATCCACAATTTGAAATGACAATGATCTAAAAACCAGATCATAATTTATTGAATATCTGATATTTCCCACAGGAAAGGCCATTATTTCATATTGTAACATTAGTTTTTATTGGTAAAACTTTAAGCTCTTATGAGTTCAAAACTATCTGTCTCTGCTTATGTTCAGAAAATGTTTCTCAAATTTTTAGTCATTTCTTCTTTTTTAAATTATTTTTATTTTTTTAAGAGTTCAGTTGTTATCAGCCTTCCAGTCTTCACTCTGACAGTTCCTCATCCCATTTTTCCTCCCCCATCACCAAGGGGTTGTTTACAGCTTGTGGCTATTACAAATAAACCTACTGTGAACATTATGAATGAAATGTCCTTGTGGTATGGATGTAACTAGAAAACATCATCCTGAGTGATGTATCACAGACTCAAAATGACATGTATGATTTGTACTCATCAACAAGCATATATTAACAAAATAGTACAGAATACCCAGGATACAATCCACAGAACTCAACACTGTTAACAAGCTGAAGGGCCCAAGTGAGGATGCTTCAATTCCACTTGGCAGGGAGCAGAAAGCAGAGGGCAGAGGGCAGAGGGAAGGAGGGAACTGGGATTGAGGGGGGAGGGGAGAGGAAGGGAAAAAGGGAAACAAAATCAAGTATTGGGGTGGGTGGGGCCAGGAGTGAATCCCCAAGGGCCAGCAGAAAGAATGTAAATATTCATCTTGGGGTATGTGTAGAGACCCTTTAGAATGTACCAGAGACCTGGGAGGTGAAAGAATCTCAGGACTCAATGGAATCTTAAATGAAATGCTCAACAGAGGGAAGAGAGAACTTAAAGAGTCCACCTCCAGTAGAAAGACAGCGCATCAAGAGGGGAATGAGGTTGTGATTCCACAGTCAAAAATTCTTACTCAGAATTGTTCATTTCTAAAAGAATTTCAGGGACAAAATTAGAGAAGAGACTGAGGGAAAGGAGGTCCAACGACTGGCCCAAATTGGGATCCAGCTAAAGGGGAAGCTCCAAGGCCTGACAATATTATTGATGCTATGGTGTGCTTACAGACATGAGTCTAATGTGGTTGCCCTCTTAGAGGCCCAACAAGCAACTGACTAAGACAGGCACAGATAGGTATATCCAATCAGTGCCCTCATATTTTTAAAATAGTCTAGGAATGGTATATCTGAGTCTTGATGTAGAATTATTCTCAATTTTCTGAAAAGTGATAAATTGATTTCAGGAGTGTTTGTACTAGTTTGCTCTTCCAACAGCAATAGAATAGTGTTCCCCTTGCTCTACATCCTCACCAGCATGTCCTGTCTATTGAATTTTTGATCTTATCTATTCTCATGGGTATAAGGTGGAATCACATAATTGTTTTGATTTGAATTTCAAAGATGACTAAGGATATGACGTTTTTCTTTAAGTGTTTCCAAGGCTTTAGATATCCCTCTGTTAAAAATTATCTGTTTAGTTCTGTACCCCAGTTTTAAGTGTGTCATTTGGTTTGTTAGTGTCTTACTTCATGAGTTCTATATATTTTTTGAATGTCAGTCCTCAGTTGGATATAAAGTTGGTGAAATTTTCTCCCATTTTTTAGACTACTATCTTGTCCTATCGACAGTATTCTTTGCTTTAGAGATGTTTTTCAGTTTCATGAGCTCTCATTAATGATTTGTTGATCTGTATGCATGTCTTTTTCTTTCTGGTTCTTTGATTCAAATATATTTTAAAAACTTTTTCTTTATGAACACCATGCAGTTTTTATAACTATTGCTCTGAAATACAGCTTGAAATCAGCATGGTGATACTTCTAGATGTTCTTCTATTGTTCTTCATAATTTTAGTTATTCTGGGATTTTGCTTTTCCATAGGAAGTGAATAAGTCTAGCTGAGACTCCTAACAGTGGGGATTATGGAGCTTGAATGGGTGGTTATCAACTATAACCAGGCAGGATGTCCAGTGAAACGATAAGGAAAGCAATTTGCCCTCAATATCTCAGACCCAATGTCTGTCCTGCATAAAAGAAATGTAGAGCAAACATGAAGCAGATCTGAGGAAATGGCCAAGCAATGATTAGCTCAACTTGAGACCCATCCCATGGGTAAGACCGAGTCCATGCCACTATGAATGATAATCTCTTAGACTTGTCTACAGGAGCCTAGCATAACCATCCTCTGAGAGGCTCCACTTAGCAGCTGAGTGAAACAGATTCAAAAAAAGAAATAAAAAAAAGAAAGAAACAGATTCAGAGAGCCACAGCTAAACACCAAATGGAGCTCAGAGATTCTTTTCAGAGATTTGGGGTAAGGATTGTGGGATATGGATGAGATAGGGACTTCACAAGACCAATAAATTTAACTAACCTGGAACCATGGGGATTCCAAGATAGTGAACCACCAATCAAAGAGCATATATGAGAAAAACCATTTGTAACAGATATGCCACTTGGCATTCATGTGTGTACTCCAAGAACTTGAGGGGTAGCTCTCTGTGACTTTATTGCCTGACTGTGGATCCTGATCCCTGTCTGAGCTGCTTTGTCTGGCTTCAGTTGGAGATAATATGCCTAGTTCTGCATTGACTTGGTGTGCAGGGTGGGTTGAAAACAAAGGGTGTCATCCTCAGCTCAGAGGAGAAGCAGAGATGGGGAAGGGACGATAGAGGTGGGAACAAGGAATGTGGGTTGACATTAGGATGCAAAATGAATAAATAAATAAGAATACAAGGTATACTTTTTATCAAAAAAGTATGTTACTGTTTTTTTTCTATTTTATGATATTAAAGAGCTTGGCTCTATTTCAATTTAATTCTTCTAGACATTGAGGGTTTTTTCTGTATATTTGCAAAGTATTCTTTGCAAATTGTTAGTAGGTAGTTTTGACTCAGTTTTTCATGTTTTTATTGGTGATCTTATTTATTTACATTTCAAATGTTATTCCCCTTCACAGTTAAACCTCAAGCCCCTTCTCTGTTTGCCCTGCTTCTATGAGAGTGCTCTCCCAACCCCTTCTGCCTCAGCACCCTAGAATTCCACTATACTGTGGAACTGAGCCTCCACAGGACCAAGGGGTTCCCCTTCCGTTGATGCCAGATAATATAATCCTCTGCTATATATGACTGGAGTTATGGGTTCTTCTATGTGTATTCTTGGTTTGGTGGTTTAGTTCCAGGGAGCTCTAGGCGTCTGGTTGGTTGATATTGTTGTTTTTCCTGTGAAGGTGCACACCACATCAGCTCCTTCAGTCCTTCCCCTAACTCCTCCATTGGGGTTCCTGAGCTTAGTCTGAAGGTTGGCTGCCTGCATTGGTTAGGCTCTGGAAGGCCTCCTCAGGGGACACCTATATCAGGCTCCTCTTAGAAGCACTTTTTTGCATCAACAGTAGCATCTAGGTTTGATATCTGCAGATAGGATGAATCTCTAGGTCGGCCAGTCACTGGATGGCCTTTCTTTTAGTCTCTGTTCCACTCTTTGTCCCTGCATTTCCTATAAAATGTGAGTCAATGAGCATTGACTTACTCTTTATAATGTTATTTTTAAAACAGGTTATAATAATAAAATAAGTGTTAACAAACAAACAAAAGAAAGAAAAAATAAAAGAAAACTGAGTCATCAGCCCAGTAAGAAGTCATCTGTTCCAAAGTAGTGCATTTATGGATCCTTATCACAATCTTTAAGAGTTCTCTTGGATGGCTTCCTGTCTAGGTGCTAACTTATTTGGGGAATGGGATGACGTGGGGTCTAGGCATTATCATAGAAAACATATGTGCACTCATTTTCAACTATGAGTCTACACTCACCCTTACTCTTGCAAAAATACCTTCCTTTTCCTTTACAGACAGCAGAATATGGATTATTTATTTCCACATAGTATAGACCTCATGGTCTTTTGTGTCAGCACGTGTCATAGACCTCAGTATGGTCTTGAGTGTCATGGATGTCAACACAGCTCTCTGCCAATTAAAAGACCAGATATAACATTATAGCCCACAGTGTTAGTAGTACAAGTCATGAACACTAACATGGCACTCAGAGATAGTCACAACGACATCACCATGGCTTCAGGTGGCAGGAATGACCAGGGACATTTGTCTATTTTTGTTGTTGTTGCTTTGTTGTTGTTGTTGCATTGTTGTTGTTGTTGCTGCTGATCTTAGTTTTTTTATTTGTTTGATTTTTGAGACAGGGTTTCTCTGTGTAGTACTGGCTGTACAGGAACATCCTGTGTAGATCAGGCTGGCCTCATATTCAGAGACCTGCCTGCCTCTGCCTCGCAAGTACTGCTGTTAAAGGCATGTTCTACTAGTGCCTTGCCACAGCTTCACTTTAATGTGTATGGGAAAGGGATTACCAAATTAATGTGCAAAAAAAAATCGCAAAATTATTTCAATGAGATTTTAGAGTCAATTAGTTTCAGTATGGTAAGTGGAGTCTTATATACTCTTTATCTTTATGTGTATTCAACTCCTTATTAATCAGAGTTATGTTATCAGATACAACCAACATCCTCCCAAAACTACCCGCTATGCTTAACAATGTATACTTATTTAAACAATTTTTCTTCAGTGCCTTAATTTCTACTTCTATATGCTATTTCTTTCCAGAATATCCTATTAGGCTTTCTGCTCATTGTGTGAATTATTGGATGAATGTAACAGGTTACCATTTAGGTTGGTGGATGATGTTACATATAAGTTACTTATATTTCTTTTTAGGAATGTCAGTGCTTATCTTGGAAAAGGCTGAAATGAAGGCTTAAGAAGGCATAATTGACTTCCATGTTCATGTAGTTGTTTTTTAGGTCATTCAAGATAAATTTCTAGATGAGCAATTGAGCAATTAAATAAATAATACAAATAATTTAGAATAAAATATCTTACAGTAGAAATACTTATAATACTTCCCAAATAATTCTATGTGAAGATTTATTTTAGAACCTAGTCTAACACATAATAAGGACAGAAAATTATGGACCCAAATGTCAGATGCGCATATGATCTCACAACACTTGTCAAAGAATGCAAAATAAAACAATCAGAGAAAATACTGTCAAACATGCATGAAAATGTGAACACTTATTCATTGTTGCTGGAAATGCAGATGAGTGAAACAACTATGGAATTAATGTAGTAAACTCTCAAGCACCTAAATGTAGACCTACTATGGGAACAATTATATCACACTTTGACATATATTTATAGGAAATGCATCATACTTAAATGTACATGTTCCCCCATTTTAATTGCTGTACTACTCATATTATCTAAGAAATATAAATTACAATGATTTCTTTCAGTTAATGAAAGGATAATGAAATTAATTAGTTCCAAGGAAAATAAAACCATGAAATTTTCAGATAAACTGATGGAGCTGAAAACTATTATTCTGATGGGGGTCACCAAGACTTTGAAAGACACGTATTGCATGGTTTCTTTCATCTGTGGATTCTGGTAATAAATTATGATACTTTTGTACACAACCTGATGTAACATTACAGTCTAGGAAGGTATAGATAGATTATGTGTGGTATGTAGATGTTTCTATAGAAAGAAGGCTATAGGAATCATGCAGGTAAAAAGGGAAAAACAGGTGTGGAATTTACTGGGGAGTAGGGCTTAGTATAATTTATAGACATGATGGAGGAAAGCTAAAGACCACTACATATCTTCAAAATGGAAACATATAATTCTATAAACTTATGTAAAATTCATATGCACTATATTATGCATATATGCATAAACAGTTTATATGTAGGCACACCACACAAGGTGATAAACCTTCCCTCAAGAACCATGTACTATACAACAAAAATCTCTGTTACTGTTTTTCTTAGTTGCTTCCAGTACCTTGAAGATAAGAAATTCTTGCTGAAAACACTATGTACTCTGCATAGGAGGTAGATGAGGTCAATTAGAAATGATGTAGTAGCCTCTTCTGTGAGGATTAGCTCTCTCCATATCAGAAGCCACTATATTAATTGACAATAAGTAAAACAATCAGTAGTATTGCCCAAGTATAAATCATAAGAATGAAAACAATTCCTAGCTGAAATAGGGAGCTATAATGGTATAATAACAATATGTTTACCTTGCAGTATTCAACATCTCTTTTTTATCTTTATTTATTTTTAAATCAAATCATAATTCTTGCTTATTGACACAGGGGTTATAAACACAAAAAGGCAGGACATGCGGAAGGGGATGACACCAGAGCATAGGTGTTCAGGAGTAGTACAGATATCTTCCAGAACAGGGTATCGGCTGGGTCAATGTTCATGGGACAGGTCACTGTAACTCTGCCTATGATTCAATTGTCCTTATCTAAGTTGGTATTATCCACCGAGGCTACCTATTTATAAGGTCTACGACTACTCAGGCTGGTAAATTTCCAGAAAATCTGCCTGTTTACAATAGCTTACAGCCATCTGTTTCAATGTTTTTCCAGAGACCCAAGACTTGGTGTTAGTATACGTGTATGACAGGCCAATTGCTGATTTTAGGCCTATGGCTGATTTTATGCCTTCAGTGTATAAGCAGGGCTGCCCCTGACATTTCCTCCCTTGTCTAAGTATAGAAGAGCTGTGGTGATTCTAATCTTACAAAGGCAAGGATAGAGGCCTGACCTCCAGTAATTGAAGGGGACTTTGTAATGGCTCTGGTCCCCCTGTTGTTGTCCAGTGAGGCATAAGGGCCATACCCATCCCGATGTCTTTTTTCTGGAGAGGGGATACTTTTCACATCAACTCCTATGCAGTCAGGCTTGTCCCTCAGGGAACCCAGGAACATATTTTTAACTTTTATTTATATTCCCTTGCAGTGCTTAGCATCACAGCCTAAGCAGGAATTCATATCGCCTGTCAGAGGGGGTTCTGGGTGGCCCCTCTCTGCTTGGTCTAGGGGTGGAAGTCCCCTGTTTTAGGTTGGGTGGAAATGGGTTTTGGGAACACCCTGAATAGAGTAACAACCTCATCTTGAGTCTCGTGGTCCTCCATAGCTAACTTATGATTATGTATCTGAATAGGTTTTGCTACCAAATTATCTGTTGTTTCACAAAGATAGTCAGCCTATTTAAGCCCCAGGGACCAAAAGAAATAAGCAAAAATAACCCAATTAATGGTCCCAAGATGGGAGGAAGGAGGGTTGACAACCATGGAGAGTTTTTTTGTTTTTGTTTTTAATATTTATTTACTTAATATGTTCACCATCGCTTTCTTCAGGCACACGAGAAAAGGGCATTGGATCCTATTAACAGATGGTTGTGAGCCACCATGTGGTTGCTGGGAATTGAACCCAGGACCTTTGGAAGAGCAGTCAGTGCTCTTAACCACTGAGCCGTCTCTCCAGTCCTCAACATCTCTTTACAATTGTAAAAAGAGATGTGTTATTGTTTGAATGAGATATACCTCCTTCAGTTTCAGTCATTTGGATTTCTGGTCCACATTGGTGGTTCTGTTTGGGGGTTTTGTTGGATGTGATCTTGATGTAGGAAGAATATCGATGGGAGTATGCTTTGAAAGTAAATGACCTTGCCTCACCATTCCACTCTCCCTATTGCATGCTTCCCAATCAAGATATGAACTTTCAACTTCTGCTCCACCTGTCAAGCACACTATCTGCTGCCAATCTTGACTCTAGTGTTGGCCTTTCTAGGTCCATAAATTTAAAGAATCTTTATTGTCTAAGTGGCACTGTGTGGTGATTCCAAGCAAGGTTCATAGCATGCAGGGAAAAACAATGAGTGTGAGGAAAGAATGAAACTTAGCTCAGCCAGATTTTATTGTAACCAATTCTGGACCAAGACTTCTAGAATCTGGCTTAGATAATTTTTCTTTAGCCACATTTAAACACAGCACAATTTTATAGAAAAGCATTTAGATAACAATTAACAATAATTTAAGACATGTTTATATTGAGATTCTTTACATAGTACATCTAGGTTCAGTTAACTTACAGATAATGCCCAATATTTATGGTGTACTGATCTTGACTGAGATAAGTATAATGCCTGTGGGTGTCAGGATTTTCCTTGTCCTAAGATGACAAAGAAGTCACTTACACTGTTGTAAAGCACAAGCAACATTCCTTATAAGAATGGGTCTATTGCTCTAAAAGTAGTGCACAAGATGTAGAGAAAAGTGAGGTAAATAAAAACATAAATTTTGGGAGATACAAGCAGAGACAGTCTCATCAGACTCATCAGCAAAGGATCACCTGGTTGTAAAACTATATCATTTCTGGTCCCAGGGAGAGCAGCAACAAACCTCATTACATTGAAGAGATAAGATGTTTATAAAACTTTCACGGTTTCTAATGCTCATCTGTGTGCACATGTCGTGCAAATCTCATGCCCGGGTCGTCAGGGATGTCAGGGAGCCGCGACCTTGGCCTGTGGAGGCACTCTCTGGTACAAGCGGCTGCAGAGCCCTGAGAGCTGTGATGCTCTTTTGTTGGGGCTCGAACAAAAGTGGGCAGACAGTGTCTGGCGCATCACTGCTCAGCAAGAGCGTGGCAGCATGCTGAGACAGGGCTCTCAGGAGAAAGTGTCCAGCGGCTTGCTAGCTGTCTCCCACTCCCACCCCATCGTGTGAGTTTTGACTTACACAATGAGTCCAAGATTTCACAAGACATGTAGAGATTTAAGATAGGTTGATTTATTAACAGACGGGTTTGGATGGTGTAGAGCTCTCCCGAAGCCTGTCGGAAGGTGTTTGCTTATATATTGGAAGCAGGCGGGGCTTCGGGTTACTGTGACCTAACAAGGGTTTTATGTTAGGTCTCTGGGTTTTGGGGGCATGGCCGAACACCCAGGATTTTATAGTCCCACAATCACAAGGATTTATTTGTCCTTTACAGGCCTGGGCATGGTGTTTTATGGGAGTGCAAACTAATGACAAAAGGAGCAATGGAATTTCCTGATTCAATATCTGTGAAGTATAAAATCAAGCTCATTGGGCATATGCTAGGCAGAGTACAGATACATCATATTGTTTATTTCTTTTTTGTATTTGAAAATTATCCACACTGATTTCCAAAAATGGCTGAATCAGTTTGAAATCCCACCAACAACAGTAAATATTTACTTATAGTTCTTCATATTTGTTGTTAGTCTTATTGCCTTGCCTATCCTCAAATTGACTTGGCAAATAGAGAAAAAAAAATCTGGGAGCTCTTATTTCCTGCACATCAGTGATATTTAAACTTGAAAGTAAAACTGGAAATGAAAAACATAAACTCAGGAACCCTTGACACCAGAAGAAAAGTTAAAAAAAAAAGACATTTCCAGTGTTATACATCTTTGCAGTCACAGGTTCTTGGGGGACCAAGCAAGAGAAAGTATGCAAATATTACAGCTCTAAGCTCTCTGAGAATTAACCTAGAAATTTAATTTTTATCTATTTTCTTTTTTTCTTTACTCTACTTATGAATCTTTTCATGAGAGTATATAATCTGGAGTAGTCAAAGGCAAGAGAAAAATAAAAACAGACTATGAAAGAAAGAAATGGAGCTCTAGAAATGTTGGTGGAATTATACAGAAGCTATGAATGAGAATATGGGAAAATAAGGTTCACTATTTAATTAGCAAGACGGACCTAAAGTAATGTAGAAGAAAATTGATCCTGAAGGGACTAATAAAATGAAGGTTACTTAAAAATTATATAGGGAAACACAAATTTAAATTTTACATGCACACACACACACACACACACACACACACACATTCGAGTGTTATTATTGCCCACAGGAGCCATAGACTATCTATGAAAACCCCAAATAAAAGGCATGGAAATTTCTCTTCCAGTTGTTGATCCAATGAGAACAAGTGATTTTCAAGATAATACAGACTGTGCCCATGTACTTGGTTGCCACTGACAACTAGAAGCTAGGATTCTTTAATGAATTATTTTGCATATTTAGGACACAGATCTTAGAAATTTTGTGGAAAATCTGAAAACTCTTCCTTAACAACTAGATATTATAGTATTGTAAGTTGGTATTCAAACTAACCAATACAAAAAGAAACTAATAATCTTATTCCACTCTGGTTCCTATGAACCACAACAATAATCTGACTTGCAAGATTTTTCCCAAGGGTACAATTATTTCTTGGGGATCACCAAGAGCCATCTATATTATATTTAAAGCTGACTCAGTAGAAAATAATTTATGCCTGGTTCTTTCTCTAGGTAACAAGTTCTCCAATAGTTTATGTAACACCTCCAAGCATTATGAATGCTAGTTAATAGAGAAAGGAGATACCAAGTTAGAACAGCATGAATTCTCCATGCTTTGTAATTTAAGCTCTGGAGTCTTCAGCAATAAAGTCTTACCTTCAAGTACTGGAAGATAACCAAGAACATTGGCGACAACCTAAAATATGTGGGTTCTATAGGATTTCAAAGTTTAACAATACAAAAAGATATAACACATTCTTTTTACAGAGATATATATTTATTTGCAATTTCTAGAAATATATGACACCCTGTTATAGACTATATCATTTTGAACATATTGTGTATGGTAATCCATATCTGGGACTACAGTGTTAGTCTGTGATATCTAGTAGCCTCTGCACCTTTTTATAGGATAGTTCAGTATGAAATTCTATTATAAGTACATGTTCCTGGATATGTTTTAGGAAGCCTATACAGTAGTAGATTTCCATTTGACCTTTAAAATAATCTTTAGTGTTCATTATCTTTCTCTATATTCCTTCATTTGAAGTCCAGACTTCTCATTTGTTTTAACTATTTCTGGTGGTATGAATAGGTATGGCCTTCCCTCACAGCCTTGTGTGTTTAAATATGTAGACCATTGGCAGTGGAACTATTAGGAAGTGTGGCCTGGTTGGATAAAGTTGATTACTGTAGCGTCAGGCTTTTAGGCCTCCTGTGCTCAACTATACCCAATGTAGCACATAGTTCACTTCTCCTGCCTGCAGAATAAGATGTAGAATTCTCATCTCCTTCTCCAGCAAAAGGTCTGCCTGGATGTTGTCATGCTTCCCACCATGATCATAATAGACTAAACTGTAGAAATATAAGCCTTTCCCAATTAAATGTTTTTTTCTTTTTAAGTATTGCATTGGTCATGATATCTCTTCAGAGAAACAAAACCCTAACTGGGACACTATTAATGGATCATTATTTCCCCTTCTCCTTTATTCCACTTTTTTTCCACCCCTGAACAACCTATTTCAATGGCCCACTACTAATTTTCTGACTTTTATGTGTATTCCAAATGAAATTAATATGTGTAGAGATTCAAAACTAATATCCCACAATGGAAGGGAACTTACTTGAGACATACATACTTTATGAAAATTCTACTGCATACTCTTCATAAAAATGAATATCATCACATTATACTTGTTCTGCTGATAAACACTTTAATGCATGCCTGTTTCATTGAATAATGCCATTCATGCAGGGTCACAACCTTAATAAAAACTTATTATCAATCTCCCAATATCTATCAATTTCCCATAGCTGTTTACCTAAGTAATTGATTGTTAAATAACATATCGAGAGAAAATACTGCTCAGGGGATGTATTGTGTCTCTGAAAAAGATTTTTTTGGATATTTGTTACAATCAAAACACACTGTATGAAATCTTAAAAGAGCTAAAAAACTACTTAGGTAACAATGTCTAGTGTTGATGTACTAAGATTACAAGTCCAGGAATGAGAAGTTAGACATGAGCAGAGCTCTAGCTCTTGTTGGCCAGCTAGCCTAGACCAACAGGATAATTACAGGCAGGTGGGAAACAGTATCTGAAAAAAGAAAAAGCAGGTGAATGACACCCAAGGAATAAAACCCAAAGTCTCCTCTGAGCTTCAAAGACATGTACATATATTTACAATTACCCCTCTCCACATAATCACTCTGAAGGAACTCTGACCATCTTGAGAATCTTGAGTAAATTATTAACTGCAGACACTAAACCCAGACACTATTACTGATACCAAGAAGCACTTGCTGACAGGAGCCTGGTATAGCTGTTTCCTAAGAGGCTCTGCTAGAGCCTGACCAATACTGATATGAATGCTCCAAGCCAACCATCAGACTGACCACAAGGATCACAATGGAGGAGTTAGGGGAAGGACTGATGAAGCTGAAGGGGTGTGCAACCCCATAGGAAGAAGAACAATATCAACCAACCAGTCAGCCAGAGCTCCCTGAGACTAAATCACCAACCAAAGAGTACACCTGGACAGACCCATGGCTGCAGCTTCATATGTAGGAGAGGATTGTCTTATCTGGCATCAATGGGAGGGTTGTCCCTTGGCCCTGTGGAAGCTCAATGCCCCAGTGCAGGTGGAGGCTAGAGCAGTGAGTTGAGAGTAGGTGAGTGGGTGGGGTAGCCAAACATTGGGCAGAGGTAGGGAACTCTTAAAGAAGAGTTAGAGAAAGGATTGAAGAGCTTGAATGGGATGGGAACCCCACAGGAGGACCAACAAAGTCAACTAACTTGGATCTCTGAGACCTCTCAGAGACTAAATCACCAATCAAAGAACATACGCACATTAGAATGAGGCCACTGGCACATATGTAACAGATTTTCAACTCAGTTTCCATGTAGGTACCCCAACAACTGGACCTGAGGTTTTCCCTAAAAAGTAGCCTGACTGTGGTATCTATTCCCCAACATAACTCTACTCTGGCCTCAATGGGAGAGGAGGAGCCTAATTTTGCAGAGACTTGATGTGCCAGGGTGGGGAGACACACCTATGGGGGGCCCATCCTCTCAGAAGAGAAGGGTGATGAAGACTGAGGAAGGGTCTCTCTGGTGGGGGGTGCATGGAAGAGACAGCACTTGTGATATAAACCAACCAACAAACAAATAATTTTAAAAGCTGATTCAGAACTAACTGTAGTTTTTGGCTACTATGAAGAGACGCTCAAATTTCTGTGGTCACTCATAGTTTGGCCAGTGACAAAAGTGAATGACCCATACATATCTACACATTGGTAGTACTAATTAAATGAATAATAAAACATTAGTTTGAAGTTGGATATGAATAATATGTGGGAAACAAAAGAGTTGGAACAGTGAATAAGGAAGGATTTCAAAATATATAGTGTACATATTCATAACTTTTTAGAGAATAATTATAAAGTATTATACTAATAAAAGAGTTGCATTATAATATTTATTGCCCTCTACTTCCTGACTATAGACACAATAAAATCATCTACCTCATATTTACTCTCAGCACATCTTGAACTTTACAGGACCCCTGTCTTTCCTCCATATAGACTATGTTCTTCAACACTGAGTCAAAATACTTTCTTTAAAGTAAAGGAAAAAGGAAAACAGTATGTCTTGAACCAAAAGTGTATTAATTCAGAAAATTAATGTAGTAAATTAATGAGATACACTCTGCTAATTCTTAATATTAGCTTTATACACTTCTTCTTGAATGTACCCCAAAGAAACACCGGTAACAATGAATTATAGGGAATCATACCTCATCATCATTCTGTTGTTAAATAGTGTTTGAAATTAAAGAGATGTGACTTGGGGCAAGCCAGTTATGGTATTAGGAAGAATACAGTGGAAGAAAATCATGTGATCACTATTCTTTCTTTGTGATTTTTGCATTTGGAGTGTTCTCCTACTATGCATAACTTTTATTATTTACCGTATTATGACATGCACAAAGGTTTTTGAGCAATCACTTGTGGAGGTAAGTTTTAAAAGTGTGAGCTATGTTGTTTCTCTGCATAGAGTGATTGTTTGTAGTGTTATTTGATAGTAAGAGAAATCTACTTGCACACATGGCAGTAATAACATGTAATAACAATTCATATTCCACAAACATGATCCTATTGTCTGCCAGACAGGATAAGAAAGAGTTATGTTAAGAAAGCTGAGGTGAATGATGATGGTTAATTTACTGTAACAAATTGAGTATGTGACAAAGGTGGAAAATGATGGAAATAATCCTGAATGTAGAATGACATAATGAAGGAAAATATATTATACTTGAGACAGTGAATAATCATGAAACATGGTCTGGTGTTTATTCTATTTAGTATCAGAGATACAGGTACAATTTATGTGTTTGGGGAGCAAGAGGTTACAAGATTAATTCTTTTAAAAATTAATATTATTTATGTGTAGTTTTAGAATTATTTACCATTTAAAGGCAGAACATAGAGTTGCATACAGCCTTAAGCTTAATATCTAATCACCACATTATTAAGCAGAATATGTTTAAACAAAGTGAAAGAGGTGGATCTGATTTTAAGGTCCTGTTTCCCAATTGGATCTTGATCTGTTTGTAAAGAAAGCTGGGGACTAACTGCTGGGTAGAAGGTGCAGGAAAGAATTCTGGGTCTCAGGAGAAATAAAAGACAGGTGCAAGGAAAAAGAAGAGTTTTGCCATGCTTTGGAATAAGGAGAAGCCAGCAGCAATGTGAAGTCTCAGGAGGAGCTGGGGCCCGTGAACACTGCTACAGGCAGGTGGTCATGGATGCTTGGCAGGGGATAGGTGGGACTATCCACTGAAGTTTAAGGCAGGTGGGAAAAGTGGAGTTAAAAATATTAATAAGGGCATGAATTTCCAGGTGGGAGACAGTAACACTCAGTAATTATGTCCTAAGGCAAGTTGAAAAGGAAAAAACTCTGTGTGTGTGTGTGTGTGTGTGTGTGTGTGTGTGTGTGTGTGTGTGTCTTTTATCTATGGATTTTAGGGAAGCTGGTGGGGGGGGGAGCTGGTAGTGTGGTCACCTCCTGGAGCTAAAGGTGGTAGCATAAAACTACACAACAGCAAAGAATGACAATTGTAGTCTTACAACTTAGCAACTGTCCTAATTGTCCAGATACTTTAACAATATTCTTCTAGCAACATCATTTTTTATATGTTGTTTCTAACCCAGATATCACCTTAGGCATATGGTCATCTAATTTTATTAGACAATAATTTTCATAAATGTTGGGAGAAAGAAATAACATATGGTAATTGTATTATGCATTCAAAAGCAACATGTACCTAAAAGTAAAATATTTCTTCAAGACAACAATATATTATGAGTTAATCTATATAGCAACGGTGAAAAATATTTTTCTATTCTAAAAATCAAAAGCAGAAATTACTGAAAATAACAGATATATCACAATTAAAGAAGTTACAAGTTTTATAATATAAATTATACTCGCAAACGTAGTATAGTCCAAATAAGGGATTTAAGTTTTGCAGAGAAACATTTACAAATGAGCTATGTGGTATAGGTAGGAAATCAGTTCACAAAAGTAGTTTACCTACATACATACACCATGAATTTGGAAATATTAACAACTGCATCTCTATGCATCCTTTGCTTTCCTACCTCAGTTTCTCCTTGACCATAGTTATGGATCATAAACTCCAACAAAGCCTTAGAACATAAAATAAAATTAACACAAAATAAGAGGTGAAGAAAAATGAGGACAATGTCAATGATAGTAGAAAAATCTGACGATGCCAAAACTAAAAACAAAACAAAACAAATCACAAAAGTAACCCTCAATAAATAGAATACTATATGTTCAAATGACAGTGCTATGTCTATTGAATGGAATAGATACAATAACTTACAAATGTGATTTTAGAAGAGAAAAATCATTTTTTTTACTGTTAGTCATGATACATTAATTTTTTAAAAGTTACACATCCTTTAAATTTATAAGGTTGAAAATTCCACTTCCCACCAGTCTGAATGTTTAAGATCAAAACCTCAGATGACAGAAGATGCTAGTGAGAATGAGGAGAAAGAGGAACACTCCTCTGTTGTTGGTGGGACTGCAAGCTGGTACAACCACTCTGTAAATCAGTCAGGTGGTTCCTCAGAATATTGGATATAATGTTACCTGATGACCCAGCTATACTACTCCTGGGCATATGCCCAAAAGATGCTCCATCATATAACAAGGACACATGCTCCAGTATGTTCATAGCAGCCTTATTTATAATAGCCACAAGCTGGAAAGAACCCAGATGTTCTTCAAAAGAACAATGGATGCAGAAAATGTGGTACATTTACACAATGGGTTACTACTCAACTATTAAAAACAATGACTTCATGAAATTCTTAGGCAAATGGATGGAACTAGAACATATCATCGTGAGTGAGGTAACCCAGTCAGAAAAGAATACATATGGTATGCATTCACTAATAAGTGGATATTATCGCAAAACTCAGAATACTCAAGATACAATTCATAGACCACATAAAGCTCAAGACAGAAGACCAAAGTGTGGATGCTTCAGTCCTTCTTAGAAGAGGGAGAAAAACTGGGCAGTGGTGGCACACACCTTTATTCCCAGCACTTGAGAGGCAGAGGCAGTCGGACTTCTGAATTTGAGGCCAGCCTGGTTTACAGAGTAAGCTCTAGGACAGCCAGGGCTATACAACGAAAATCTGTCTCGAAAAACAAAACAAAACAAAAACAAACAACAGCAACAACAACAACAAAGGGGGAACAAAATATTCACAGGAGCAAACACAGAGACAAACTGTGGAGCAGAGACTGAAGGAAAGATCAACCAGAGACAGTCCAACCTTGGGATCCATCCAATATACAGTCACCAAACTGAGGCACTACTGTAGATGCCAAGCAGTGCTTACTGACAGGAGCCTGATATAGCTATCTCCTGAGAGCTTTGCCAGAGCCTAACAAATATAGAGGTGGATGCTCGCACCCAACCAGTGGAGTGAGCATGGGGTTCTCAGTGGAGTAAAAACTGAAGGAGATGACGGGGTTTGCAACCCCATAGGAAGAATAACAGTATCAACCAAACAGATTCCCCAGATCTCCCAGGGACTAAACTACAAATCAAAGAGTACACATGGAGGGAACCATGGCTCCATATGCAGCAGAGAATGGCCTTTTCAGTCATCAGTGGGAGGAGAGGCCTTTGTTCCTGTGAAGGCTTAATGTCCCAGTGTAGAGGAATGCCAGGTTTGGGAGGCAGGAGTTGGTAGGTGGACGGGGGAGCACCTTCATAGAAGCTGAGGGAGGGGGGATAAGATAAGGTGTTTCCAGGTGGAAACCTCAAAAGGGAATAACATTTGAGATGTAAATAAAGGAAATAACCTATAAAAGAAAAGAAAAAAAGAAAAAATATGAAAAGTAAAATCATTCTAAGGTTCATAATATATAACAACACAGGTAAGCAGAACAAAAGTATTTTCTGAGTTTCTTGAGAGTCATGTCCAAGATATAATGTTATGTAACAAAAGTGGAATATAGACAAGCATGTAGATTTTATTCATTGTTACCAATATAAATAATAACAAGGCATTCTGATGATGTTCATAATTATTACTTGAAAAGAATATCTACCATATTCTTATTATTGGGTAAGTGGTGTAGAGGAGAAGGTTATGTGTCTGAAGGAAAAGAGAAGGAATCAAACATGCAAGTGCTTTCTATAGTCCCTATTATGCAAATACTTACCAATATTTTTATGTTGAGAATGTCACAGTGACAAAATTTCAGGGCATTTATATCTTGTATTTAAAGCTAAGGATCTGTAGCTAAGGATGGGGTGAACCATGAAATTATAAACAATAAATGGTGATGCTTAGTATCATTAATATTTGACAATTTTAGCACCTCCCTGGCTTGACAACCCACAGAAAAGAAAGTTTGGTGGTGCACTTGTTTAATTCCAGCACTTGGGAGGCAGAGGCAGGCAGATCTCTGAGTTCGAGGCCAGCCTGGTCTATAAAATGAGTTCCAGGACAGTCAGGGATACACAGAGAAAATCTGTCTTGAAAAACAAAACAGACAAACAAAAAATTAAAATGGAGAAGTTTACAGAGGCATTGTCCCTGACTTTTTTCTGCATAGCGGAGAAGTTTTCTAAAACTCTGCAAGCAAGTGTTCGCATTTCACAGAGCTATCCAAGAACTGGACATGTTTTACAGATATAAGCTTTACTAAGACTCATAGAAAACTTATTATGGCAATCTTACTAAAGCAGTTTCTTCCAGGACACTGGAATGGATGTATTGGATATGACACTCAGATTATAGGTAAACGTTATCATACTTAGTTCTTTTTCTATACTCTTATATTCCCCTTACCTAATACATAATGTTCATTCAGTTGACAGGTTTTAACTTGCCTTTCTTGTTTCCTCCTCAACTCTGTTGCAATAGGCTTTCCCAAAGAACACAGATTATCAAGCAGCTACATATCTCTTTATTTTCACTTCTTGAGCACTTAAATAGTTTTAAATTCTTTGATTGTATTAATAAAAGCAGGGGTATGAGATAGTGAGTTTCTGGAGGGGAAACTATAAGGGAGGATAACATTGACATGTAAATAAATAAAATAACAAAATAGGAAAGACATGTCCTTTTTAGTTTATCTTTATCTTATAGGTGAGGAGAGGCGTTATATCCTTCCTTCATGTGTTCCTCTCTTTAATTCACTACCCCTTCCTTGTGGTTTCTCCTCAGGTCTAATATTAATCACTAATCTTACTCTGTATATTTTTTCCTCTACATCCTTACCTTTAGTAACTAATATGAACCTTTATTATCCTTATTTCTTTTATCTTTCTTTTACTTTCTGAAAAGGATTTAATACCAAAACCCCTTCTGCACTGCAAAGAAAAAGGAGAGAAGATATAGCCTATTATTAGACAGAAAATAGTTGCCAGATATTTATATAGCAAAAAGAAAGATTTTTATAGTACATTCAACATATGAAGTTCTGGAGGCAAGAACAGGAAAATCAGGTGCAAAGTGCAAGTTGAAATGGAGTTGACAGAAGTAACCTGGGGAGAGATAGCTAGAATTAAGGGCATTTGAGGAGTAGTATAAAAATGTAGCACAGTGTAAGATAATAAAATGAATCCTAATAATGCATATGCATATGCATACGTATATGATGTATATGTACATGTACTGGTCTTATGCATACATCATGAGAGAGGCTTCTTCTTTCAGCAGATGGGAACAAACACAGATACTCACAGTCAGACATTATAGGGAGAAGAGGAGAGACAAAGAACTCAGAGCACTAAATGAAATGTCACCATCAACTTATTTTCCTCTGACCTTACAGAACATAGAAGAGGAGTCAAAAGGCATAGGGGAGAGAAAGGGAATTAAGAACATTAAGACACTAAGAGAACAAAGCCTTCTGAAACAACCAAGCAAAGCTCATATGAACTCACAGAGACAGAAAGAGTAATCATGAGCTTATATATGTCAGCATGTGGTCTCCTGAATGTGTACAACTCAAAAACATCATGATCAGGTTGGCCTCATCCCAGTGATGTGTGAGTGGTTTAATATAGGAAATCCATCAATATAAAACACCATTTAAGCAAATTGAAAAGAAAACACATTTTCAGTTCATTAAATGCTTAAAAGTTTTGATAAAATCCAACACCTCTTCATGTTAAAAGTTTTGAAGAAATCAGGGATATAAGGCACATGCCTATATACAATAAAGGCAATTTGCATCAGGCCAGTAGACAACATCAAATTAAATGGAAAGAAACTTAAAATGATTACACTAACGTAAGGGATAAGTCAAGACTGCCCGTCCTTTCTATATATTTTCAACCTACTACTTGAAGTTGTAGGAAGCACAATAATACAACTAAAAGAAAAAAGAGGATATAAGTTTGAAAATACTAATTCAAGTACTGCTATTCACTGATGATATGATAACATTTTTAAGTGACCCCCAAATTTCTACCAAAGAACTCCTACTGCTGATATTCACCTTCAGAAAAGTGGCTGAACACAAAATTAGTTGAAAATAAAATCAGTAGCCCTCCTTTATACAAATGGTAAATGGAATGAGAAAGGAGTCAGGGAAAAAACATCCTTTACAATAGCCCCAAAAGTTTAAAATATCTTGGTTTCATACTAACCAAGTAAGTGAAAGTACATCCTCCATGACAAGGACTTGAGTCTCTGAAGAAATAATTTGAAGAAGATATCAGAAGATGGAAAAGTCTCTCATCCTCATGGATTGGCAGGTTTAACACAGAAAAAAGTGTTCCACTTATCAAAAGCAATCTAGAGATTCAATGTAATTACCTTCAGTATTCCAAAAGCATTATTTACATACATTTAAAAAACAACTCTCAACTTCGTATGGAAACCTAAAAAAGTCCAGGATAGTTAAAATATTCTGTACAATAAAAGAACTTCTAGAGGTAGCACCATCTCTGATTTCAAGTAGTAATACAGGGCAATCATAATTAAAACTGTATAGCATTGGTATAGAAACAGACAGGATGATCAGTGGAATAGAATTGAAGACCAGAACTAAACAAACACATCTATGGTTACTCGATTTTTGACACAGAAGCCAAAACCATAAAATGGAAAAAAGAAAATACCTTTAAAAATTGTGCTGGTTTAAGTGGTTATCTGCGAGTAGAAGAATGCAAATAGATTAATAATATTTATTGCTCTGCACCAAACTCAAAAGTAAGTCAATCAAAAACCTCAACATAAACCTAGATATACTAAATCTAAGTGAAGAGAAAGCTGGAAATTGCATTTAACTTATTGGTACAAGAGAAAACTTCCTGAACAGAACACCAATGGCTCTGGCTCTAAAACTGATAATTGATAAATTTGATCTCCTGAAACTGAAAACTTCTGTAAGGCAAAGAAGATTGTCAATAGGATAAAACAAAAGCTTATAGATTGGAAAAGGATCTTCCCCAACGCTACATCTGACATAGGGCTAATATACAAAATATATAAAGAATTCAAGAAGTTTGATACCAACAACCAAATAATCCAATTAAAAATGAGGTACAGAGGTAAGCAGATAATTCTCAACAGAAGAACAGAGGAGCAAATGCCAAGTACTATAGGAACAGAAGAGAAAAGGCCTTCTTTGAGTGGCATAATGTCAAGGGTTATTTAAATAAAGACATTCCCCATGTTTATCTTTAGTGAAGCATCTCTCTGAGATGATCCTTGCTTATTCATATTGCTTTATTATGGGTGGATGTGGATGCATATAAGTTATTCAAGGTGAAACAGGGATTATATGTCTCTTAAGAGAAGAGTGTATGAAAATCAAGGAAGGGAAGATCATTGGCTGAAGGCTAAGAGTATCTAGACAACTAATTAGCATGGAGAAGAATTCCAGATGCTATGATACATGACTGAGTGCCAGTGGCCCTATCAGTTGGATGTCATGGTTATGTGTTGCAGAACAAGAACATTGACAGGTTTGAATGGCTTCAGTCCTGATGTTTTCAAATTTCTGAGATTCCTAGGGTTTGAGCTCATTAAAACTCATGAAATGAGTTTTTGGTGGCACAGACCACCAGCTCTACAGGTCTCCTTCTTGTTTTATAAAAGAAAGATGTCATTGTAGTAACTGTCTCATATGCTATCTACAGTTAAAAATTTAGACTTGGCAGGATGTCAGCATCAAATTGACCACAACTTAAGTCAAAGTGGTAATGTGAGTACAGGAAGCCAGGAAGATAAGAAATTATTCAACCAACTTAATTACCGAGTGGATTGAAATCTTTAGAGAAAGACTGTACAGAGCTTTTTGAAAGTATAAATCTTGGTCTATTATGCTTGTCTTCCAATGTCTAGCAGTCACTGGGCTGTAGCAAGAAAGTTCATCTGTTGCTGAATTGACCTAAGGCTGTCATCTGTGTATGCTATTGTTTTCTCATCTTAAAATGTTTCCAGTCATCTGGCATGTCTGAAGAAAGTTGACTGTGATTACAGCAGGTCCAAGAGAGATGGTGAGCCTATCTCTGTGTAGCTAGGAGCAGCATTGTTGTCTTCCTTTCCTTATAGAGATAAACCTATTGAATGATTACTACAGGGATGCAGAACCCTGGAGGGAGATGTGTTTGTATGGGATTATTTATCTTTTTTACACCTAAAGAAAATAGAGTAATGCACATGTTAAGCCTGCTTGACTGGAAGCACATTGGAGGCCCATTGTTATAGCCTTAGGAGGAAGGTAAGGATATTGGTGTTAGTCTTGGTTTTAGCCTAGCAACCCTCAGTTGGGAATTCACCAGTTTTGAGAATCATGTATGTCATCTGCTTAGGGTAGCTTAGAAAGGAAATATGTTAATTATGTATCTAGAATAGACAGTAATAGCTTGTCTGTGAAAAAAATGGTTTAAGTAGATAATATTTTATTAATTGAGGATTAAATAATGGTTATTAATTTTGACCTATGTTAGGTTTTTCCAATTTGGTTTTTTTAAAATAATTTTTTAAACAAAATAAAAATTTGAACAATTTTCCATTAAAATGTATGAGTATTTATTCAGGTGTTCCTGTTATGTGAGAACTAGCATTTCCATAAAATTTAGACAAAAAGCATGAAAATTCTCAGTTTTGAGTGGACTGTGTTGTTCCAAGTTTGAAACACCAAGCCCTTGGTGGTGTGTCATCACCAAGATTCTGCCCATGATTTTTTTGTTCATCAAGCACTTCCTACCCAGATGCTATTTATGTCTTATCTGAGGGAGGAGGAGAAGAAACTAACTCTGATGTCACAGTCCTTGCCAACCACCTGTGTGTTTTTGCCAGGTACATCTCTTTTCCCACATGTGCATCCAGAATGTATGTGTGTTTCCTTTTGGCTGTGTGCTGCCATAGCCTAACAGGTGGCAACAGGAGGGGTGCTACTTTCTGTATCCTTGTAAAATAGAATGGGAAAAGGGGACAGTGATAGGTGCTTGTTGGCCCACTGCCTGTGGGGTCAGGGTTTGGATGGGGATTTAGACTTATGAAAACACAGAGTGCCTATCCATCTTGAATAGGTTTACATCTTTTGGGCTAATGCCAAAATTGATGGGCCATTCAGGTACTGGGGGACTGGCATGAAGAAGGTAGTGCAAAGGCCTGAACATGGAGTCCACAGCCCATGTTTCCTTTGGGGTCAGACCCCAATACTTGCCAAACAAGGACCCCCACCCCCAAAAAAAGTCGGGCCTGTGTCAAATGCTGTGATTCTCAGTATCAGCTCTGGGTACCCAAGTGCTGAAGGATATGTACTGGCTGAACAGGAAGTCATGAACTGGGGGGGGGGGCCAAGGTCCGTGTTTTCACTTGGGGCATCTACAGGACAGTCAAGAAAGGGAAATGGAACCTTGAGCAGAGCAGGAATTAGTCCAGTTGGGAGCAAGTGCTGAGTACTAGAGGAGCAGGAGAAGAGAAAAGGCCTTCTTTGGGAGATTTAATGTCACAATTTGATTAGGCAAAGACATTACCCACAGTGAGTTTTGTGAAGCAGCTCTCTGAGACAGTCTTTGTTTGTTCATATAGCTTCATTGGGGGTAGATGTATATGCATATAGTTTAGTTGGGTTGGAACAGGGATTATATACTTCTTGGAGGAAGAGCATGAGACTACACAGGAAGGGATGTTCATGGACTAGAGGCTAAAGATAGCCTGATACCCCAATAGCATGGAGGACAACTCCAGGTATGCTTTATAATTTAGTGCCCATGGATCTCTCAGTTGTGTATTATGGTTATGTTTTCCACAATAGGTAGAGGCAAGTAGGGAATGCCTCTACTATTCTTAATTTCTGAGATTCATAGGTTTGAGCTCACTCAACCTCAACAGTTCTTATGCTTGTCTGGCGACACCAGCCCACATGCCCTACAATTGTTTCCATGGGAGAACATAAACATATTAAGTCAAAAGTCCCAGTTACATCCTATAACATGGAAGTTGAGGTTCACAGGAAGTATCAGGAACTTCAAATGTTTAATTATAATCACAAGTATAATCAACAACAGAAAGAAATTCATGTGTGTTCTGTCTCAATAACTTTTACTGGGCCCATGTCCCTATCATTAATCATATAGGCTTAAAGGGCTAAACTGCTAAGTGAAAAAAAAAATCCTCTGAAAATACCATTCCCTCATGCAACTTCAGTTTAGTTATTTGCCTTATTTCCCATACTAGGTGTAGCATCATTGCACTTCTCAAATTCATCCTCATTTTTCTTGTAGCCTCCCTCTTATCCAACTATCTCAAGTGTTGCTAATATTCCTCTTCTTAATGTACTAATAACAATGTAACTCATAATCTAACCAAAATACACTCTGGGGAAGCAACTGAGATTATGGGGCTAATTACAGAGCATCAGTTAATTGTTGGAATGAGACTTCCACCCAAACCCTGAAGCATGAATATTACTTTTCAGCCAAGATGGTGAATTTCTCATATCTACATAGATGGAGCCTCTCTAGTCTTCACTGGCCTAAATCAAGATTTAATTATACTCCTCCCCTCAGAGGTCATGTACAATGAGGCAGAATAGCATACAGCAGTGCTGGGACTGGTATGGCAGCATAAAGGGAAGTGTGATACAGTTCTTGTCCCTGAAGCATTGCCAGGCCATTGATCCCCATGATTTCCACATGTTCTGATAACTGCTGTTGGCATGCAGGTCTCTCTTCTATTTTACTTTCAATCTCTCATTCTAGGGATTATACTTCCCCCATTACACAAAGCTAATCCCTCCAAAATAAAAGAAAGAGATGCAGTTGTCAGGAATAAGGAACAGAGGTAGTCAGCAGGCTGAGGAGGATGAGGCAAAAGTGTTGTGCTTGGTCTTAAGGGGCATGGGAATGCATCTAGATAACATAAGTATAGAGGACATAAAATACATGATTCTATTTAGAAATATTTCTTTGCCAACTCTGGCCTAGAATCTAGAATTATGAGGAATCACATGTACACTCCAGTCCAAGAAATGTTGCATTAATTAGCCAGGATGAATTTGAAGACATCAAGGCTGTGGAGTTGAAGTGATCTTAAGAAGCAAAAACATGGATAGGAAAAGAAGAAATCAATACAAATACAAGCAAATGTTAGATGAGTTTATCTTTTAGAAGAAAGGGTTGTATATAGTCTGGAAACAAACAGTATTATAAGGAGAGTATGTGATGGGGTTGCTAAGACAGGAAACAAACATTACAAAATGAAAAGATCATGTATAAGTATATAAAAATTTAGTACTTCATTTTCCTAGTTACTTGAAAGATTGGGGATGACAAAGTCTAAAAAAGATATTAGAGAGAGCAAGCAGCTTATCTTGTCTAAATTTTAAAATTTTGTAAGAAATTAATCATAGTATTATGTCACCTTTCTGTTCTTACATGAAAACTGTTACTAACGATTGTTATCTATTGTTCTAGAAAACCACAAGGACTGTGCCCAGCTTCCCACAAAGAACAGGCTCTGTAAAAGTTATTAGGGAATATTTTTTTTCTTTGTGTTTAGTTTTTTTTTTTTTTTTAAGGAAGCAGGGGTTGGGACTAACGATCCAGGATTCATAAAATTTGTATACATTTAAGAATTTCCTTTTTCCTTTTGTTCTTTTTATTTTTCTCTTTACTATTTAACATTTTTAACAGTCCAGACTTTATCCCCCTCCCAGTCCACTCTCCAACTGTCCCACATCTGACACCTTTTCTCCCTCCACCCCCACCATCTCCAAGGGGATGTCCCCACCCCACCCCCTGATCCCATCAGACCTCCCCACCCCCTGGGGCACAAAGTCTCTCTAGGTTTAGGTGTATCTTCTCTGATTGTGTCCAAACCCAAAAATTATTAACAATGTTCAAAACCTTGATGATGAAGCTTTAGTAAATAAAGTACTGGGTTCAAACTCCCTGTTTGGGAAACGGCAAAGAACAAAAACGGGAGAAAGCAAAAGATGGAAAAGGAAGATGTCAAAGTATTGAAAATGGAGAAGGCAGAAAAAGAAAGAAAAGAGAGAAGGCAAAAAAGAAAAGGGAGAAGGCAAAGAATGAGAAGGAAGGAGGAAATGATGAAAGAATGAGAAAAAAGAGAAAGGAAAATGGAAGAATGATGAGATTTCTTGATCAAAGAGATATCCCTTGAACTGACTGCTTCAATTACTACTGACTCTGAATCATTGAATTCCCTCCTTTCTCAGAAACCTTGTAATGCTGAGCCTGGGCCTCAGCACAACTGCTGGTAGAAAGTAACTAGATTTTCACATAGAAATCATGTGATATTCCATGTGTTTCTTGGAAGATACAGAAATAGTCACCAAGCTCAACTGACATTATCTTTTGCAAGTTAGCACAGTTGATCTCAGCAAGCCAGCAGATGTTAGTCTTGGAGGATAGGCCTGTGCAACATATCTTTTTCAGAAATCCCTGTAACTTTAATTTTTTTCAAAGCCTGTTTTTAATGATGTTTTTAAAAATGCTTTTACTTTCCCTCTAGTCCACCACCCAGCAGAGGTAATAGAAAAGACAGAATATTGGGGAAGTTGACCTGCTTAGAAATGGTTCTTTGGAGCAAACTCCAACTGTGTTGTCAGAAAATCAGAAGTTCAGGTCACAGCTAAGCAGTGGCAGCTTGATTCAATTGAAAACTTCACTGATATACCAGAATTCCAGTTCGGTGGAGATAGTGTAGCAAACATGACTCATTAGGGGTGGCACTACCTAGTAGAGACAGTCAGGCCTCAGCCTTGGCATGAGTCAGCAGGAGGGGCCAGCAGCAATGCCAGCAGAAGTTCTCAGATGTGCCCCTCAAACAAGTGAAGGTTAGCAAAGACAGGAGAACAAGTGTTGCAAATAGCTTTATATGCAAGCCTCATCTAGCCTCTATCACTGTTGGTTGTGTCCTATTTATACTCCCTCTAAATGACATGTGCCTTCCATGTGTCTTGCTTCTGCATGTCAAATGAGTTTGTTTCAGCTGACATCACTCTGCCAATCAGTCAAAGAGGCAAAAAAGCAGCAGTATACTACCAGAAGGTTTTTGGTGCTTTTTTACTCTGTGAAGTCACAACAATTGGAGCCCAATTGTGTAATGTAAGGGAGACCAATGCATGGGGGGCATTAAAAAAGAATCCTTCATCAAGTGTCCTTTCACGTGCTTGCTTTAGCAAAACATCGTTTCACCTGTGTTTGCTTCAGTAAGACGTTACTTCATGTGTTCACTCCAGCAAAACACCATCCAACACAAATGGCTTTCCAAAGAAACCTTTGGTTTCCACTTCAAATCCCACAGGAATGGTTAGAATTACTGGCCCAGTATCAGCCACAATCAAGACAGGGCTAGTTCTCTCTCACACCACATTCTTATCTGGTTCCCCAGTTGAGCAGCCTAGAGACCACTGGAAAAACATGTCAGAATATTCAAGCTTCATACCTTTGCCTTGGCACTGGGTCTAGGGTCATTCAAACAAAACAGTTTACCTGTTCATGGATCATTTTATTTATTTATTTATTTATTTATTTATTTATTTATTTATTATTACTTTTTTATCCTTCTTTAATCTTTTGTATAGTCCAGTCATTATCCCCCTCCGGGTATGCCTTCTAACAGTCCCTCATCCCATTCCTCCTTCCCCAACTCCAAGAGGATCCCCCCTCAATAACACCCTGTCAGACCTACCCACTCCCTGGAGCCTCAAGTCTCTCAACGGTTAGGTACATCTTCTCTCACTGAGGCCAGACCAGGCAGTCCTCTGCTTTATATGTGTCAGGGACCTCCTACCAGGTAGTATATGCTCAGTATCTGAGAAATCTAAGGGGTCCAGGTTATTTGAGACTGTTGTTCTTCCTATGCGGATGCCCCCCTCCTCAGCTTCTTTCAGCCTTTCCAAAATTCAACCACATGTGTCCCTGGCTTCTGTTTATTGGTAAGTATCTTCCGTTTACTCTTTTAGCTGCTTGTTAGGCTCCTCAAAAACAAGAGTGAGTGAAGCCCTGAGGGTCAGAAGAAAGAATAGAAACAGGGAACCAAGTAAGGTAGTAAGTGGAAGAACTCTCTAGAATATACTGGAGATCTAGGAGGTAAGAGACACACAGGACTCAAAGGGAGGGACCTTAGATGAAACATCTAACTGTGTGGAAAGGGAACTTGTAGAGTCCACCTTCAGTGGAAAGATAGGGCATCAAGTGGATGGATGGAGTTGCCATCCCATAGGCAAAAACTCTGACCGAGTATTGTTCCTGTCTAAAAAAATTACAAAGACAAAGTTGGAGAAGAGACTGAGAGAAAGGAGCTCCAATGACTGGCCCAAATTGGGATCCATCTCAGTGAGAGGCTCTGACACGATTACTGATGCTATGGTGTGCTTACAGACAGGTGCCTAGCATGGCTGCCCTCAGGGATCATTTTACCTCAGCCACTAAAATTTCAGATATACTCCAATATTGTTATCTAATTCTACACCATTATTATTCTGAAACTCCAAAAAAACCTGAGATATTTACCTCCCTATCTGTATTACATTTTACTACACAGAGGGTTAATGATTTAAGTTTACTCTTGTATGAAACACAGACTCAGAAAATGTGGAATCTCAATAAAGAAAGGCCCAAAGCTAATAGAGAGTGGTATTAAGTGTTTTATTGGGAAGAAGAGACCACGCCCCAGTAATATGTAGGACAGAATGATTCATGGCATGGCATGTATTCATTTGCTTAGTCAGTCTTGGCCACTAGAATATGCTCTTATCTGTGGTAAACTCATAGCTTTGGTCACCAAGCCAAAGGTAATCAAAAGGAATGTTGTATAAGGTAGAAAGATAAAGTCATGAACAGAACAGCAAGAAAATAGATACTAACGTTTCTTCATACTCATAAAAAGAAATGAATGAAAAATAAAATCATCCTTACAAATGCTAGACATAGTAATTTTTCCTCAGAGCCCTAGCAACTAATATTATCTTCTGACAATCCAGGAGGTGGCATTTTTTGCTACATGCGATGTATTCCTATGCTTCCTATAGGGCTTGAAAATGTTTTCTTTATTCTATTGCAGGCTCTTTTTGTTATTTAGACAATTTCTATATGCAGAAAAACACAATGACTTCTTTTCTTAATATATGTGGAGTAAAGGATCCGAATTGTTGGCATGACAGAGTAGATAGTCTTTGCTGATTGATGGGAGTTATATTGACCCAGGATTATTTTCAGAGATCCAGTTAAAAGGACAAAGGGAATGGTAATTTTAGGCCTTTGACCAGAAAGTGATTTGGTGATGTCCCATATGGAGATGAAGCTTGAGTCATACATGAATTAAAATGTCTGTTCCAAAGAATGTGGCTTTCTTTCCTGATGGGCTAAAGTTATTAGTCATAAGACAGCTCTGTCTGAGGTAGTCTGTGTTCTCTTTGCCAACATTGTCTGATTTAACCTTCTGGTGCCATTCGGCCATTCAATCCTATAAATAGATTATAAAATAGAGTACTTATAAATAAACTTGTCTGGCATAAGCCATCTGCTTCTGTAATATCTCCTACTTCACAAGGCCTGTCTTCCTTTATCTCTTATCCTCTGCCTTTCCTCTCTAATGTTCAAGTGATCCCCAGACATGGATCTTGAGTATGGGAGATATCATCAAGAGTAAACTCAACTGTGATAATTATACAAAAGCATAAAGACTTTTGTTCCACAAGAAATGAAGTGGTTGAATGTCTAGGAGTAAAATATGGAAAAAGTGGATTTTAAAAGCATCTTTTCCCCCATCAGATCCTTTATTTGCTTCTGTATTCTTAGAATTCATTGTGAATACACTTAGAAAAATTATTTATTTTCATTCATAATGTTTTGGTTACTCCCAAAACACTTTATATATTTAAAGACATTGGAAGATGTAGGCAAATGTTTAAACACACACACAAAAAAATCCCTTACAAAGGCCTAGTATCATATTGATGTGTTTGTGCTGTAAATTTGGTAGGTAGTTGCTAAAGTTGACACAATTATAATTCTATAGCATGTCAATCTGTAGAATTCTCGTCAGTCACTTCTGTCCTCTATTTCTGCATATCATCTTTTACAAGATTAACTTTCTAAACCTAATTTCCAGAATTCTTCTTTAGTTAGTATTTGGGGTAATGAGCCTCTTTCTATTAAAATATAGCAGCCATGGCTGGCAAGTTGTAATGTGTTGTTTGGCCTAAAAGCTGAAACTGTAAAATGCAAATTGACCCTCCCATATCAGACTCTTCATTTGTTATCAAATGATGGCCTTCAAAACCCTCAAAGTGGTCAGGTATGCCCTTTGTGTCTATGGTAGGATAAAAGAGAGCAAAAAGAACTTACAAAATTGTAACTGATCAAGTATCATTCTTTATGCAAACTTAATAGATTTCCTTATCTCTTTCCAGTTTCTTTCATCCATCCTAACAAATATCTACAGGGTCAGCTTCCCTGAGCTAAAAAGATACTTATTGTATAATTTCAATGTTTCCTTTTGTTCCAATTGTGATATAGTTTTGACATGTAAGAGTAAGAGGCTAGCAAAGAGAATGTAGTGGGCTAGCGAACCATAGTTATGGTATTTGTGAATGCATTCATAAGAATACTTTAATCGTTAAAAACTATTTTGGAGTAAAACAAAAAATTCTCTGCTTACTTAGACGAGCCATAAATTCCTATGGTAAACTCATCTTTAGACTGGTCATAAGTTCTTATACAATGTGTCCCTGAGCTAAAGGTTACTGCCTAACCATGTATCTTTCTGCTTCTATAAACAATGCTTGCTTGCTGCAGATATTCACAGCTACTTTTTTATATACATCACACTCATAGTTTTCACTCTTGTTTTGTTTTTAAATGTTTTTACGTATTCACTTTACATCCCACTCACTGCCCCACTCTCAGTCACTCCCTTCCACAATTCTTCCACCATTCCCCTTCCCCTTCTCCCTTCGTATCCTTCCACACACTGGCACTTCAAGTCTCTACAAGGCTCGGCACTTCCTCTCCCACTGAGGCCATACAAGAAGCCTAGCTATTAGAACATATTCCAAGTATTGGCAACAGCTTTTGGGATAGCCCCAGTTCTAGTTATTCAGGACCCAAATGAAGGTCAAGCTGCATACCTGCTATATATGAACTGGGACAGCTTTTACTTAAAACTTTGAACAAATTGCAGGTTGCAGGTGCTTCTTGCTTCTCTGCTTGGAACAATTCCACTGCAGGACATTTTACACATATTTAAGCATCTTGAGAGTTTTTCTCTGCAGGTACCTCACAACAAGAGCTATCATTTTGATACTGATAGATTTCCCCAACCACAACCACAACCAAAACCACAACCACAACCACAGCAATAACAAAATCTAATCAACCAACCAACTAAACAATCAACCAATCAACCAACCAACCAAATAAACAGCTGTTGCCACTGAAGATCTATGTTCAGTTCTGTGTGCTCTTGCTCCATGATGTATTTTTAGATAAGTATAAATTATGTCT
>NW_021619308.1:1248-2431 GCF_004785775.1 Grammomys surdaster | reverse complement strand
CCAGGGCTGGGGGTCGTCTTCTGCCACCATTTTGGTTTAGGGAAATAAACGTGTTTCTACAGAAGGATTCTGGTGTGTGTGTGTGTGTGTGTGTGTATGTTTTTGCCGGCGAGACACTACACGCACACGCCTCACAGAATATACCATGGGTTGTTTGTGTATGTCGAGTTCATGATATTTAGGTTGCATCATCACTAATAGGGCTATGAATAACTTCATTCATATTTATAAGTACATGCTAAATAACTTAAAGACTATATCTAGAAGTGGCATTCTTCAGTGTTAGAGCATACGTGTGACCAAATTCACATGGTAAGTTGGTCTCTGTGCTGGATAAATTTATGTCAATTTAACATAAGCTAAAGTCATCTGAGAGGATAAAAATTCGATTAAGAAGTTGCCTCTTTAAGGTTGTAGACAGGGCTGTAAGGTATTTTCTTAATTAGTGATTGATGTGGGAGGGTCCAGCCTATTGTGAGTGGGGCGATCCATTGGCTGATGGTCTTGGGTTCTACAAGACAGAAGATGGAGCCACCATGAGGAGCCAGCCAGCGAGCAGCACTCCCCCACGGCGTCTGCATCAGCTCCGCTCCTGCCTCCAGGTTCCTGCATTCAAGCTGAATGTCTGCCTTCACTGCTCTCGATAATGATCTGTTCTATGAAAATGAAAATGAAATAAACGCTTTCTCCCCAATTTGCACAGGTCGTGGTGTTTCATCCCAGCAATAGTAGGTTATTAATATGAAGACAGTGTCTAACTTCATTACATCCATGTACGTATTTAGTGACAATACGTGAGAATCCAATACAGTGCTGCATAGTTTCCAACAGTCATCAAATACTCCTTCTGTATCTTTAGTGACTATAATATTGTACATTTCATATTTATTCTAATTTACGTTTCAGTGATTATCAATAAAGTCTGTCTCCTATTTATTTGATTTTTTTACCATTAATGTGTCCTTTATGATGCGTGGGTTATTAATACACTTTTGTTCTTATTATCTAATATGTTGCTATTTCTCTTTGATTTGTAGTTTGTCATGAATTAGGTTGTGAAATTTAAACTCTTTATTTATTTAAGACTTATTTGTGTTGCCTGTGAATAAACTGACATCATTGATTTTAATACAGTATGTCTATCAACCTTTTTATGGATAAAGCCCTTTCTGTCATGTTTTTT
>NW_021619308.1:0-1238 GCF_004785775.1 Grammomys surdaster | reverse complement strand
TATGTTTAGCAAGTCCTATGACTATTTTCTATTTTTATAAAATTATTACTTTAAGAAATAGACAAGTTGGGGATTGGTTTTACACATGTTTCAGGAGGGGAGGAGATATGTTTTATTATTCATTATGAATATGATAGATTTCCTTCTTAGAGCTGTAGTAGCTGCAGCTGGTTCTCTCTGTGTCTCTCCTCTGTCCCTCTCTGTCTCTTGACCGATTTCTTCTCCCTGGTATAATTTCACTGAATAAATATATCTCAATAGCAATTGAAAACCTATTCAAACTTTATATTTTAGGGTAGTTTTAATCATTTTAATTCTATTTCAAAATTAGACTTCATGATTAATCTTTACTTTTAGAATAATTCTATCTATTTCTGTAGAATCCTATACATATATATTTCTTTGTTCACAGGCTTCTTTTATTAGATCTTCATTCCGATAATTTTTTTTTAGTCTTTTTGAGTTTCAGGCATTCCTTCATGAAATTTTGTTGGTTAAAGAACAAAACAAAACAGAACATAAATGTGCTTTCACTTTTTAAAGGTAGAAGATATCTATGTTTCCCAACTGAAAAACACCTTGTGATCATGGAATGCTAGTTTTAAAGTAATTTTCTAACAAAATATTGATCATATTTTCATTCCCTCAACCTCAGTTTTGGCTTTTTAAAGATGTCCATTAAAAATATTTATCTCAGATCATAAACCTCATTCTTTTCACTTTTATTATAGATTTTATTATTTTAAAATTTAAATAAATTTTGATCATATTCTTTTCCTCCCCAAGTTCTTGCCAATAATTTAACCCACACTGATAAAAAAAAGACTGCTACAAACACCCCCTCATCCAAGAAGACAAAATAAAACAGCACCAAGCATGATAAAAACCAAACAAAACACCAAACGATAGTCAAATACAAGCACATGTGACTGCTTGTGTGTGTGAGCACACAGGCACACACACACACACACACACACACACACACACAAAGCTATAGAGTCCCGTTATACGTTAGTCAGATATTCCTGCACCTGAGACCTGACCTGGTATTTGATATACTCAGTGTCATTCCACTGGAAGAAACTACTTTTCCCTTTTCCATCAGGTGTAAATGACAGTTCAGTTGTTAACTTTTACCCTGGGATCTTGGTTTTCATTTGTTCATTAGCTCATTCTTTAAAAAAAAAAAAGATAACAAGATAAAATACTAGATAAAACAAAACTATTACACTGTAGTT
>NW_021619307.1:6009-8704 GCF_004785775.1 Grammomys surdaster | reverse complement strand
AAACATACCGTAGATATATATCACACCACACATACCACACACTCACATACTATACTCATACACACACACCCCACACATACATACATACCACATATATACAACACACACATACTTACAAACATACACACAAGTACAAAAAGGAAGGACATATGGGTAGGAGGGTACTAGTTGGAAAGAATTGGGGGGTCTGTGGGAGTGAGATGTGAAGGGGTGGCAGTCATGGGGTGAATGTGATCATGTTATATATGAAGTTGATAAAAATTAGGAATTAATTAAAAAACGTAGCAGGGTTAAAAGTTCTTAGATATGCTGAATGTGAGACAGATGCCTCAGAGGAGTGGAACCAAACATAGTTTAAAAGTGGCTTCATAGCAAAAGCTATCGCAGCCAGAGATGGGTGTGCTGTGTAGTGCCTGTGAATGTAAGAGTATATATGTAAGTGCGTGGTGGTCCAGCACTGCACTCGGGGGGAGGGGAGCTGGACCATTTGTAGGTTGTTTGCATTATAACCCTCCAGTTAGGCTAGGCTGCCCAGTGAGCCCACGGCCTGCCTGTCTTGGTCTGCCTGGTTTTGGACCATGCTTAGAGTTGATTTTTAAGGTAGGTTCTGGAGACCACACACAGGTCCTTATGCTTACATGCCAATTACTCTATTGACTGAGTTACCTTCCCAGCCAAAGGACTCTTTTCTTTTCTTCTCTTTTCTTTCTCTTTTCTTTTCTCCTCGTCTCTTTTCTCTTCTCTTCTCTTCTCCTGTCTCATGTTATTTCACCGCTTCCTCTCTCTCCCTCTCTGCCTCTCCCTCTCTCTTCCCCTCTCCCCCTCCCTTTCCCTCTCTGTCATCCTCAGAGGTGATCACTATAGGAAGCCACAGATCTTGACATGAGTGTTGAGTTTCAGCCAGGGCCATGCGCGTCTTCTGAGCATCACCAGGCATGGTGGCTGCCATGCCAAGTAGCAGTAGCTAGCCCCTTTTCTTCACGTTTCTAGCTCCATTTATGTCTCCAAGGAGTGCTGCTTTTAAAAATACTTATTTCATTTGTATTTATGTTTGTCTGTGTGAGAGAATGCCACATGTGTGTTTATGTCTGTGGAGGGCAGAAGGTGTCAAAATCTCTGGAGCTGGAGTTACCAGTAGTCATGAGCCATTGGATGTAGGTACTGGGCACTGAACTCTGGTCCTCTAAAAGAGCAACAAGCCCCCTTAACGTCTGACCCATCTCTCCAGCCCTTTACTGTTAGAGAAAAAAGACACACTTCTTCAAATTCTCCCCCTCTCTTTTCTGTGAGAAGAGTGCATGTGTGTATGTGTGTGTGTGTACAGTGCACACCTGTGAATCTGTTTATGTATCTGTGTGTATGTGTGTGGCTCTCTGTGTGTAATGTGTGTCTGTGTGTCTGTGTGTAGCATGTTAGTGTCTCTCTGTGTGTAATGTGTTTATGTGTATCTTTGTGTGCAATGAGTGTGGTGTGTATGTGTGTGTCTGTGTGTGTATGTGTGGTGTCTATATTTGTGTGTCTGTGTGTCTGTGTATGTGTGGTGTGTGTGTGTCAGTGTGCATGTGTGGGTGTTGTGTTGTGTGTGTCTGTGTGTATATATGGTGTGTGCATATATGTGTGATATGCTGTGTGTGGTGTATATATGTATATGTGTGTGCTGTCCTTATAAAACTTGCCTTGGTCATGGTGTCTGTTCACAGCAGTAAAACCCTAAGACATGGCTCGTGTTTCATATGACACCTCCAGTTTAAATTAAGGACTACAGGACTTTTATCTAAATCTTCTGTATTTCATCTGCCTACTTCTTCTTCCATGTGAAGATGGATACAGGGGATGACAAATCTGGACTAGCCCACTGCTCATCTGCTTTGTGTGTGTGTGAATCTGTGAATTAGGCATAAACTAGGACTAGCAACACAGAGCCACCAATGGTCATGATTACTGAAGGCAGTTTAGTCAAATTACTAGAAATAGTTAAATAAAATATTGATGAAAAACTGAAAACTAGACATGATGTTCCTATAACAATGACTATAGTCTTCCCAAAGTGATTGCCTTTGTTGGAGCAGGTCTTTGAGCCCAAAGGCTTATAAATTCCTCCCATTACATGAAATTCTTTCTTCATCGTTGACCTAAAGCTGTGCCTGCACTGTATACTGGCAGACATTTTAGCTATTGTATATGTGCTTTCATCTCTTCTGTGATATTTTTATTCTGCTTTGTACATAGTAACATAAACTTAATGATTAAACTGATTATTCAAAACATGAATAAGTTTTTCTCTACATCATTGGAATTTGTTGACTGAAAGTTATCATTCATAATTACTTAACAGTTACTTTTATTTGATTACTCAGTGACAGCATCGTACATCTAAGGGGTTAAGCTTACACATAATTGTTATGTTCTTCATCATTTAAAATATTTTAATGGCTTCCTGTTTCTAAATTATCCATTTTAATAATTTCCCTTTTTTAAAAATAATTTTTCAAAATATAATTACACCATATCCCCCATTTCCTCCTCTGACCCTTCCCATGTTCTCCCCTTCCAACTATCTCATACCTCCCCTTCCTCCATCTAAAATGTATATCCTCTCCTTATTTATTATTTTACACACACACACACACACACACACACACAGAGAGAGAGAGAGAGAGAGAGAGAGAGAGAGAGAGAGAGAGAGAGAGAGAGA
>NW_021619307.1:0-5999 GCF_004785775.1 Grammomys surdaster | reverse complement strand
AGAGAGAGAGAGAGAGAGAGAGAGAGAGAGAGAGAGAGAGAGAGAGAAATGCAATCTGCTGAATTCGTTTAACATTGCTCATATGGACATGATTTCAGGGCTCACCACTTGGACAACTAACTAGGCTCACTCCTGAGGAAGACTAATTCTCTCTTAGCAGTACTTAGGTTGCTTGTAGTTCTTTGTCTGGGGAGGGCCCTTTGAAACTTTCTCATTTCACATGAGCTTGTCTGTTAGTGTTATTCTTGCTGAGGTCTTGTTTAGGTAGCCATATTGTTGCGATAGCTATATCTGTTGGCATAGCTTCCCTGTCATTTTACAGCAAACCTTCTGGTCCCATGGTTCTTACAAGTTCTCTGCATTTACTTTGTGATCTTCTCTGACCTTAAGTTGTGTTGTAGCTTACTTTAGTTGTGAAGGAGTTGTGTTGTAGAGTTATCCATGGGGCTGAGCAACCCATGATTCATTTTATCTCTATATTTCGATGGTTTTATGTGATGGTCTCCATCAAAGATGCTTTGATGAGGGTTAGGAGCTACACTCACCTATGGGTGTAAGTATTCAGAATGCAGTTAGGGATTAATCTAGTCTTTATTATTAGTCTAGTAAAGTGGCAGTAGGAGGTTCTCCTCTAAGAGCTATGAACTTGCTAGCTCTGGTTTTTAGTACCAGGCATAACTTCCCCATTTTGTGGGCCTTTGGTACAATTATCCAGCTGTTGTCACTAAGTTATAAGGGCCACTAATACAGTAGTAAATCTTGCCTTGCTGGCTGTTGCTGTGGTTCAGACACATCACAACTGGGTAGGATTACTGATTGCTACTCTCCTTTGACAGTTTGTATAGCACCTTCTGGCACCAGGAAAGCTACCCAAGGACGAGGCTTTCAGGTCAAATCCAACATGAATCTTGTGGGTTCGATGTCTGAAATTCATAGTGTCTTCAGCATAGGAACTTACCTTTAAATTCTGAGGTAACTAGAGAGCAGTAGCAATAACCTTTATTGTCTTCAGAGTCTCTTGGATTTACCTGATAAACAACTTGAACACACACACACACACACACACACACACACACACACACTGTATATACAATCCAAGACACAAACATAACTCTCATTTGTCTACTATAAATAACAGATTTAATATACATTAGAATTCTTTCTGTTGATTTCTCTGTCATTTATTTTACTTGAATCTTGTTTTCTGATAGATTCTTCAAGAAGGACTCATGGAAACAAGCCATTTTTGGTTGTCTCATGAACAGTAATTTATGCATTCTAACCTGATAGGTAGACTTACTGGGTATAAAATCATTGTTTTTCTATTTTTTTTGTTAAGTATTCTAAATAAGTTTATCTCTCTTTGATGTAAGAGTTAATATTTAGTACTTTGGTATAACTTTAATTTCATTTTTTATGTTCTATTTTTTTCTGCTATCAAAAATACTCTTTTTTTTTAAAGCACATCGTATTTATTGACAAATGACTCAGTGATGATCATTCTGGTTTGATATTCTTGAGGATCATGAAATTCCCTCAATGTGTGATTGCACATGTTTTCCTTAAGGAAAATTATTTTGAGTTACAAAAAAATGATTTATTTTAAATGTATGTGCAGGGAGTGCCTGAATGCCTATTTACCTGTCTGGAACCTACAGAAGTCAGAAGGTGGCATCTGATTCCCTAGAACTGGAGTTACAGGCAGTTGTGAACTGTCCTATGGGTGCTGGGAATCAAATCTGGGTCTTCTGGAAGCATCAAGCATTTTTAACTACTGAACCATTGAGTTATAGTTTGTTCCTTCTCCTTTGCTTTGGATTTCCTTTTACAGGGACTGCTAAGATTCATATATTAGATTATTTCTGGTTGTCTGCACTCTTTCTCATCTTCTGTAGACTCCTTAACATTTTTTCATACTTTCTTGATAAAAATATTTTGATGTTCAGAAGGCATTTCTAATTGTGTTTATTCATGTGTTTCTTGTAATTTGATTTATAAAGCAATTAAGTTTTACATGTAATTTTTAAAAAAGTTTGTTTCTTTATTTCTAGGTTTTTCCAAATCTGACTTTTGTTATTCTTGTAGGTCTTGTATTATTTTTCATAATATCTCTCAACTTGTTTTGAAAGAGCTCATTACAGTTGTGGCATTCTGTCACTAGGGACATAATTCTGGGATGTTTTTTTTTTTTTTTTTTTGTAAGTTGTCACTTTGTGAGGGATTTGGCCTGCTTATGTCTCTATTACTGATTTTCATGTGGACTCCAATTTTCTCAACTTTAGGGGCAGAAGGATGAGTTAGAAAGTTAAGGGAGCTAGATGGTATTAGCCCTTGGGATCTCATCACAGGACCTTCATCTGTGCTCCCCGTAGAGGGGGAACCTCCTTTGTACCCCCAGTTCTTCTGAGCCAGCTGAGTACTGGCTTGTGAATTCCTGTTGGTTGTGTGCGGGCTTCTGCCCTCAGGCTAGCTCTTCTATTAGTCCTTGTCAAGTGACAGCAGCACACAGGTTTGGACAACAGAGTTGTGACATCACTGCTTGTATTTGGGGGATCTGTAGAGAAACTCTGTCACCCAGATTTGTGACAAATCTTGCTCTCATATCGTGCTTTTACGGTCTATATATTCTGTATTAAGTCAAGGTTCTGGAAGGTCTCTGTGTGTAAACGCCACAGCTAATGTCCCAGAATCCCTCTTCCAGTTGGCTCTGTGGAGTCTTTTATGTCTGTGTCAAGTCTATGTGGTCAGCTGGGTTCTCTGGAGTTCCCCAGGAGGCTGAGGGCCATGGTGGACAGGAACTATGCTTGGGTGAGGCTTGCCTCATAGCTACTTTGGGTGTGGGAAATCACAGCTGTGTCTAACTGTGAGGCTCAGCATTATCCCCTGAGCCAAACAACTGCCGTTTGCAGGAGTTCAGCTGTGCCTGCATGCACAAAGCCATCCCAGCTGGGCTTGTTGACGGCTGGGCTGATGCTCTCTCATAGAAGGAGGACCAGAGAGGGTTAGTGTACTCTTAAGTATCCAGCTATCCCTCCCACCAGTTGTTTGCAGTCTGCCTTAACTCCAGGAGGCCTTCGAGTCTGATGGAGGGGTAGAGTATATAGGCTGAGAAGGCTGAGGAGAAGGGGCTTCATCCATGCTATTGTCGGGAAGCAGCCACCATACATTGTGGTGGGTGGAAACTTTGCAGTGTGGCTGCTTTGGGGGACCACAGTCCTGTCAGTGAACCCTCACCCATGTTCTGTAAAGAAGCTCACTGAACTCATTGGTTCTCTGTGAGGAACTTCAGTGGACTTGAACTTTGGTGTGTCGCTGGGACCTTAGAGAGAGTGGGGGAAGTGGTTGCTTCATCCACCAGGGAGAAAGTTTTGCAAAAAAATGTTTTTTTTTAAATTTAAGTTTAAATATAAAACGTTTACATTTAAATTCAGAAGGCTGTTGGCCTCTGTCTTTTTATTTTCCCTAGAATAGCTTCGAAATTAGCAGCAGTCTCTGGAAGCAGAAAGGCAGGATGTGCCTCAACACATCCGTTCTTCTCACCCTGGGCCCCCGAGGACCAAATGTGAGCCAAGACTGATACTTAGCTGTTCCTCCTCCTTCCTTCTCTGCCTATAAAACATTTGTTTGGTCTCTGTGCGATATAAGCTGTTATAAAACACAAGGGCAAACGTGTCTAAAATAACCCGAAGTGAAAATAAGTAAATTAATTAGCATACAATAGATCCTTATTGGTAAGTGGGAATACGACCCGTCCCGTGGGGATTGGTGTTAAGCAAGATGATTGATAAATTGTTATCTTTGCACAGTGTCACTCAGTGATATAATCATGCCTTTTGTAAATATTTAGTCAAGAGAGCACTCCAGCTGTTCTCAGTTAGGTTTGCTCTACACAGCCAGTCCTCTGATTTATCTCTTGTGCTGCTTAAGCATTGAGGAAGCTCCCATCTTTATGAGCCTCTAAATACCCATAATAGTAAATAGTGAAAATGACGACCATAATAGCAATAGCCCACGTAATTATAAGGAAGGATATCTATGATGGTCAGAAATAAGAATAAGGAGATGGCTATTATGCTTCTTTATTCAGGTAGAAATAGATGCCACTTCCCTTAAAACACAACCAGTTCCAAGACATCTTTGTCCCTCATCACCATCAAAGATGCATGCCAAAGATGGGATGAGAGGGAGGGATGGACCGGGTCTCCAACCTTTGACCTTGTGTTGAACAAAGCGCAAATTTTCTACAACCTAGTTTTGTACATTTTTTTTTAAATCCGGTTTCTCTGTGTAACTTCTCTGTGTAGCTGTTTATAGAGTTAGGAGCATCTGAAGGCAGGGTTGTTTTCCTGATGCTATCAGCTGTTCTGTGAAGATAGAGACAAGGTAGGAAGATGCTCCGTGTTCAGTAGGAAGAGGGAGCATGTGACCTTCCCTTTTCCCTTCCTAGAGGAGGACAGAGGACTAGGGTGAGAGAGACCCAGGAGAGAGAGAGACAGAGACAGAGACAGACAGAGAGAGAGAGAGAGAGAGAGAATCTATGTCTGTCTGTTGACCACCCAGATAGAGGCAAGATTCAGAGAAAGGGAGGCAAGCAGTGTTGCTGTTCTCATGGACAGCAGAGAACATGAAGCAGACAATAGCTTGTGGTATTCTTATTGTTTTCTGCTCCACTGAGTCTGTGAAACTTGCCCTCATCCTTAAATACCGGGACCAGGAAAGTTAGGAAGTCCAACGTTGAGGGTGTTTCCACATCACTCCACTGTCGGTGTAGACTGGAGTTAAGAGTTAAGATGTTTGGAGTAAACAGTGCAGGAAACAAAATACAAGTTGAGGTTGTTTTAAATTAAAAAGTGATCTGGTCCCTGTCAGTCGGCATCCCTCACTGTCCTCCCAATATGTTGTAAGACTGGGAAATACCAAGTCCTATGATTGGATTGTAGACATATGTTGAACACACTGTTCCTCATGGATATGCACTTAAGGATATCAATAACTCATGGAAAGGTCTGTATCAGCCTGAGCTTCAGTTGAAGGTGTCGTAGTTAATCATTACTTAGTGGTTTGTGCTGTGTTTCCATTTGTGTAATGAACCAGTGGGCTTAATAAATATATATATGCATACATTTTTTCATGTCAAGAAAGTGGACTGCTTCAAGAGACATGGAAGGTAAAGCTGGCAGGGACATTGGCTCCGTGGGCTCCTGGAAAGGCTTATAGAACACCAATAACAATCTCTATTCAGATAAATGGTATTAAAGCCTGCGCTGCCAACAGCTGACCATTTCAGAGGGAAACAGAAGCATGGGCCAAAGTGAATGAGAAATTCAGCCTCAGACAGACAGTTCAGTATAGAGAGCTGGCCAGGAGTATGGCCATATTTTATAGGCACTGGTACAATGGATGGAGGGTGAGCATCTTAGCTAACCCCATATGTGTCTTACAGAAATCTAGCAGTTCATTAAGGCTCCTTCCTGACGGTGGTGTGACACTTTAAAGCAGTATTCTTAGGCCCTCCTAGATGTGGACAAGCACTTCCTTTCCTAATGACTACCTCAGTTTCATAAGGAACTAGAAACTGCAGAGGGGAAAAAAAACCCTATTATTTACATTATTCCAATTGATATTTCCTCATAAATTACACTTTTGTTTTCCAGACCCATTACATTTCCTGTGTGGCTAATTAGGTTAGGCAGTTCCTTTAATTTACACACAGTTTCCTGCAATTTACACTCATTTCTCAGGAAAAAAAAAACGCTTGCTAAGCATTTCCATCCTCTACTCTTAAAGAGCAGACCAAGGTTACCGCAAGCAGCCGAGTGTTTGGCCGTCTCTTTAAGACTGGACTCTCAGACAGTGACTTTGATCTGAGATGTTAATAGCAGGGAGTGGGGCCGAGAGGGAAGAATGAAAATCTGAAGGAACAAATTGGGGACATGGTGTGAGGAGAAGATAGGAAGAGGGGGTTAGCATGGAGGAAGGGCAGAGCAACCTATGACCTC
>NW_021619306.1:0-8878 GCF_004785775.1 Grammomys surdaster | reverse complement strand
GACAGGTCCCCCTTCTGTGACTAATAATAAAAAAAAGAAGGCAACTTTGTCCCAAATCCCTGTCTTAGGCTAGCCAGTGTGAGTCCACAGCCGACACTCAAAGGACGATGTTTTAGAGAGGACAGGGTGGCACCCGCTGCTTGGCACCTCTGTCGGCTGAGGTGGGCGCATCCAAACCGCGGCCCCTAGCCTCTCAAGGAAGTTACATACATGTGGCACCGGCATAATCCCGTCCTGGGGATTAAGGGCTGCTGGCCTCAACCACCGTTTTTTTGGGGGGTTGCTCATCTCCGTGCAATGGGTCTAAGCCCAGGAGGTGCAAGAGCCAAACCCGAAAGGCACAAAGGCCATGGTGGGGAGGGTTGCCGATCTGGCCTTTGAAGGTCGCAGACCACCACAGAAATTATTGGTCGAAGTCACGGGGGCAATTTTTGTCTTTGGGGGCCAATTCATACCCTGAGGCAGAACACTAAGGGCTTTGTGAATGGCAGGGCCGATGGCCCCACGGAGAGAGCCAGTCCCCAGCTAAGGTGGAGAACTGGAGGCCTGAGGGTCTGGGGGTTTCAGGAGCGGCATCATCATCAGGGAGGGGTGGAGGGCCCAGGGATCCAAGGGAACCCAGGGCGGCATCATCATAGGGATCTTCAATGGCTTGCTTGTCAATCCGATGATAATGTACCTGTGGAAGTCTTAAAGATGCATCAACACGGGATTTTATCAAGGTGGTTAATCTTTTAAAAGCCCATGGGCCAAATGAAAGTAAAAATAGCAGACCCAGAAGGGGCCCAAGGAGGCTTGGAAGCAGGGTCGTAACCCAAGGTGGGAAGGAGAACCAATTTTTATACCAGGCCTCTTGTTGTTCTCTTTGTTTCTTTCTTTCTTCCAAACTGGACTTAACCTTGTTTATACTATCTTGAACTAATCCTGTTTTGTCTGCATAAAAGCAGCATTCTTCTTTTAATGCCACACATAATCCCCCTTCTCTGATAAAAAGAAGGTCAAGTCCTCTTCTATTTTGAAGGACTACCTCGGAGAGGGAAACCAAGGAATCTTTAAGATTTTCAAGTCCCATTTGTAACTCTCGAATATCTTTATCTATGGCCAGGGACAATTGATTATACTGTTGTCGGGAGGTTATAAGAGAAGCAATGCCTGTGCTTGCTCCAGCTGCTCCCAGGCCCAGAACAATGGCCAAGGTAATGGCAGAAATTGGCTCTCTCTTAAATCGGGTAAGGGATATATCAGGGAAAAGAAAGGCTTTTTCTGATCGTATGGTTACTTTGGGCATTAATTTAATCAAAACACAATAATCTCTAAGGGCTAAAAACTTTGGGCTATACAAAAAGGAAGACAATCCTTCTGCACAAGACAAATAAGTACCCTGTGGAACCACAAGGTATAGGAAAGTAGAATTAACTATTACCAATTCATTACAGACAGGTTGTAATTTTATGGGGGGAAGCATATTGGATCCCAAAAAACAGGATCCAAGGCCCACAACCTCACCGATAGTAAGTTTGGCAATGCCATCATAATATGAGGAAACCTTAGAGGAATCATTGGTAGCTATTAACGACCCAAAGATGGCAATGCCCTCATAAAGGGGAGGTTTGGGTGAAAAACACGCCCAGCAGGGCAAATATTGGGTCGAATTACTATCTCTCAAAGCTTAAACTGAAGCATTGGCAAGATCAATAATAAGCTGAGAAGATGGGATAGGCCCTCGGGGGAGGGTAGGGACAAAAGGAGTAGGAGAAAAGGAACGTAATGAAACCGAAGGCCGGGCAGGTGACTGTCTGACAGACCCTGAATATGGTGCCTGTGCAGATTTATTTTGTGGTCCCCGCACAGATTTATTTTTGGGACCTGGGTGAAGAATGCGGTTAGGCCCTATGGCCTGTGGCAAGGCTATATTTGGAATGGATCTTTGTAATTGAATTTTAAAGGTAAGGCAGGGGTCACGGCCCTTCATATATGCACATAATCCCCATTCAAATCCTCTAGACTGTAGCCAATTGACCTTCTTTGCATAACTAATGAAGGAAATCTTAAGGGGATTGCACCAACTCTCACATGCCTTATTATATGGGGTAGGCCCAGAATATGGGGCACCCGAAGGTGGATTATCTCTAGCTATGGTAATATAGTCCCATGAAGAGGAGGGCTTCCAATAAGTATCGCCTGTGGTCTCGCAGCCCCAGGAGTTGCAATAGGCCACATCTCGGTGACCACATGACTCTCCAGAGGATCGGGGTCGATGGTCCCCGGGGCAAGCATAAACAGGGGCCAGGGACAAGTAGGATCGGGCCCATTTATTATAGCATCCAGGCCTAGTGCTATATCTTTGTTGAGTGGTCACTGGAGCCTTTTGAGGAAGAAAGTGAGTAGGGGTGCCCCAAATTTCACGAGCCCCCAAGGCCAACTGACAAAGATCTACTATTATTATAGGCCAGTGAATATCTGATCCAATCTGGGAAGACGTATTTACAACATCTCCCGCCTCATTAGAAATAACCCAGGTATAATTAAAAAGTTGATATCTAACAATGGAGGCAGAAAGGGGAAAACTTACCACAATAATACTTAAAAGGAGGAGCAGACCCATCTTCATTTTTAACCTGTAAAAACACAATTTTATCTATTCTCAGGGACAAGTCCCTGGATTGGGGTATCAAATATCTTTATCAGTCTTTCTGGTAACCACCGTGCATTTTGTGCAGTCTCATCATAAATACAGGCATGGCCTTTTCCCCAAATTAAAACAGGGTCAGGCCCATTCCATTTAGATGTAAGGGGGTCTTTCCACAGGGCCCTAGAATAGGAAGATTGGGTAGCGGAATGCCAAAACCTATCTGCAGCAGATCTTTTCTTCTCATCAAGGGTTAAAAAATTAAGAACAAATAAGGCATGATTTAATAACATTTTATAATTTCCCTTTTGAGGGTAAAGAATGCCCCCTGAATGTTGCAATTTTAAAAGCATGTTTTTAAGGGACTGATGTGCCCTTTCAACAATTCCTTGTCCCTGAGGATTATAGGGGATGCCTGTGACATGTTTGATGTTAAGCTGGGCACAAAATTGTTTAAAGGCAACACTTGTATATCCAGGCCCATTATCAGTTTTAAGCATCTTGGGCAGGGGCACATAAGCAAGGCAAGAAATTAAATGACTAATAACATGTTTAGTGGCCTCACCAATCTGTAGGGAGGCACAAAGAAAACCACTAAAGGTATCAATAGAAACATGAATATATTTAAATTTACCAAAGGGGGCAAAATGGGTAACATCCATCTGCCACAAGCTTCCAGGGGTGAGTCCTCGAGGGTTCACCCCTAGGTGGGGCTCAGGCAGAAGGGTAAGACAACCTGGGCATTGACGGACAATCTGACGTGCTTGCTCTCTGGTGATGGAGAACAATTGTCGAAGGGTCTGGGCATTTAAATGGTGGAGTCGATGGGCCTCTTGTGCCTTTTACACGGCATCTGGAAGGGTGGCTAGTGCCTCTAAAGGTGTTTGAATATCTCTAGTTGCCCTATCAACAAGATCATTTCCCTTACTAAGAGGCCCAGGAAGGCCAGAATGGGCACGAATGTGTCCCACAAAAAATGGATGGGCTCTGGCTAGAATCAATCTCTGTAATTCAGCAAAAAGTGGGGAGGCATTGGTGGATGGCTTAATAAAAGGAACAGTTTCTAACAAAGGCACTGACTGAGCCACATATGCACTATCGGTAAACAAATTAAAAGCACAATCTGTAAGAGTCTTAAAGACTTGAATAACTGCAACCAGCTCTACCAACTGTGCTGAGGAGAATTTTGTTTGGACCCTGGAGACTTGTCCATCAAGCCGAAAGGCTGCAACCCCGGAGGAAGATCCATCTGTAAAGACTAGGGGGGCTTGGGGAATGGGAATAGTTTTGGTAATTTTGGGAAAAACAACTGCCTGATGTTGAAGGAACTGTATGAGCCTATCAGAAGGATAATGATTATCTATTTTTCCCTGGAATGAAACACAATTAACAGCCCAATCATCAGAAGTCTGTAAGAGCCATTTGACCTGAGCAGCATTGTAAGGGAGGCTGACAATATCAGGGTCTTTACCAAAAAGTTTGAGGGAAGTCTCTCTTCCCAGCTTTATTATTTGTGCCACCAGGAATGGATAGGTAGGCAAAACCTTAGCAGGGGTGGCAGATAAATGGAGCCAATATAAAGGCTTGGATTGCCATAAAAGTCCTGTGGGGGCAAACACAGTGGGAAGAATCAACAGCCACAAGGGGGAGGCAGGAGAATAATAAGTAACAGTCTGTTGTTGAATGGCCTTCTCTACACGTGTAAGGGCAGAGGCAGCCTCAAGGGTCAATGTGCGGGGGGAAGAAGGGTCTGAATCTCCCTGAAGAATATCAAAAAGGGGTTTAAGTTCGCCAGTGGTCAGCTTCAAATATGGGCGTAGCCAACTTATATCTCCCAAAAGGCGCTGAAAATCATTAAGTGTGCGTAGGGAGTCCTTTCTGAGCTCAATCTTTTGGGACAAAATCTTAGAAGGATGGAGTTCAAACCCTAGAAATAAATGGGGAGGCTGGAGCTGGACCTTCTCGGGGGCTATCTGCAGCCCAAGGTCTTGGAGGGCAGTAACCAAATGTTGGCTTATCTCAAATAAAGCGGTCTCATCAGGACCAGCCAAGAGAATATCATCCATATAATGAATGATATACAAATCAGGATATTGAAGACGGAAAGGATCAATGGCCTGTGCCACAAATTTTTGACATAGGGTAGGACTATTAGCCATGCCCTGGGGCAAAACTCTCCATTGAAACCGTGGAGATGGGCCAATACAATTAACAATGGGAAGGCTAAAAGCAAAGCGCTTACTATCTTCTGGATGTAAAGGAATACAAAAAAAACAATCTTTCAAATCAATAACCATTTTATAATATCCTTTGGGTATAGCCACAGGGGAGGGGAGGCCAGGCTGAAGTGCTCCCATCGGAACCATGGTCTTATTAACTTCTCTGAGGTCCTGGAGTAATCTCCACTTTCCCCCTTTCTTCTTAATTACAAATATAGGGGTATTCCAAGGAGAGGTGGAAGGTTCAATGTGGCCAGCATCTAACTGTTCCTGCACCAACTGCATGGCCGCTGAAAGCTTATATTGAGGAAGGGGCCACTGATCGAGCCAGACAGGGGAATCTGATTTCCAGGTGATTTTATCTGCCTGATGTGCAGGAGGAGCAATGGCCCTCAAGAAAAATTTGAATTATAACCTAATCCTGAACGTGAATGTTTTGGCCGGACCTCAAGGGGAGTGGGAGTCCCCTGGTTGTTTTTACCCAGGCCCTGGCCAGGAACAAATCCCTGATCTAACATCTGATGGGTAACAGTCACAGAGGGGCTAAACATAAAAACTCCCATTTGGCTTAAAATATCTCGGCCCCATAGATTAATGGGGAGGCCTGGAACAATAAAAGGTCTAACATGTCCAGTATTTCCTTCAGGATCTTCCCAAGTTAACAGCTGTGAGCTTTGAAGGGTGTTAATAGACTGACCAATGCCTTGGAGGTGAGTTAAGGAGGGTTGACAGGGCCAAGAGGCAGGCCAATGGGCCTGTGAAATTACTGTGGAATCTGCCCCTGAATCAAGAATGCCCTCAAAGGTTTTGCCATTAAGTTTAAGTTTCAGCTGTGGGCGTTCTTGTGAAAGTTGTTGAACCCAATAGGCATCGGAAGACCCTGGGGTGGAGGCACCCCGGGGCGGCCCCAAAGAGGGTGCTGATGTATCTAATGGAAGGGGAAGAGCTTGTGCAATACGCTGTCCTTGGCGAATGTGGAGGGGCCCTCTGGAACTGGAGGCCAGCACTTTAATCTCTCCAGAATAATCATTATCAATAATTGAAGGAAAGATAGTAACTCCTTGAAGGGTGGCTGACGCTCTGCCTAAAATCAAAAAATAAGTTTGGGGTGGGGGGGGGCCAAAGACACCAGTAGGAATTATCTGGACTCCTCCCCGGGCCTCTAATATTGTATCGGAGGAGGCACTGAGGTCCAATCCTGGACTCCCTGGGGTAGCCCTATGGAGGGTTGAGGCTGGTCTGGGAGCTGTTGTTGAAGGGTTTGTTGTGGCCCTGCCTGGCTGTTCCCCGAGGCTGGCAGGAAGGAGACTGGCTGAGGGGCCCGGGGCTGGCCCCGCCCTCCGTTTCCCGAAACTGGTGGAAGAAGATTTCCTGAAACATCCGTTTTAGAACGGCAATGTTTAGCCCAATGCCGGCCACGCTTACACCGGGGGCAGAGCCCTAAGGGCATAGAGTGTTGTTTATTTGTCTCTGGGCCAAGGGGGGCAGCAACATTAGTAGGGCATTGGCGGGCGAAATGGCCCGCTTGGCCACAGCGGAAGCAGGATTTATCAGATGTCTTATTCATCACTGCTCCTATAGCCATAGTAGCTGCCTTATCCATCATTGCCCCCATGGCCATAGTGATGGCCTGTCCCACCTGATGTCCAAAGGGATCTATATCTGCACAAAGACGAATCATTTGGCTAACTTCCAGGTTATTTTTGCCACGTAAGGCAGCACGACAGGCGGGGTTTGCATTTTCTAATATAAGTTGTTTAACCATCTTTCCCTCTGTCTCTTCAGGCCCAAACATTCTCTCTACAGTTTCTTGAATCCTTGCGACAAACTGTGCGAAGGGTTCTTGGTGGCCTTGTGTGATTTTACTGAGCGGAGAGAAGGCAGATCCTTTAGGATGCATTACTCTCCAAGCACCTAAAGCGGCCTCAGCAGTCTGAGCTAAAATGCCAGGCGACAAGCCCTTCTGTTTTTCTTCAGAAGCATATTTGCCCTGCCCGCAGATCTTATCAGCTGACCAGGAAGCTGTGGGGGCTAAGGGATTTTTTTGGTTGTGGCTGGCAATATTTTGTGCCCGATCTAAAAACTCTGCCTTCCAAATTAGAAATTGAGGCCGGTCAACAACTGTTTTTATTACTTTAATCCACTCTCCTGGTAAAAGATATCCATTGCCTGACAAGCTCTCAAGGAGAGACAATGTAAAGGGAGCATTTGCACCATAATTTTTAATGGCATTATGAAGATCTTTAATATGTTTAAATTTAAGTGACTTAAATGCAGGCTGAAGAGTTTTATAATCTCTTTGGTCAGCTCCCTCACCCTCACTGTCACTAGATGGCTGATTATCAGTGTCTGGATCATATTCAAGATCGGAAGGGGCCTCAGTAGTATCAGGGGCTGAGGGCTCTGGCCTCTGCTCAAGTGCTGTTGCACAAGCTCGGGTGAGAACAGGAAACACTTTCGGCCTTGATTTATTAGGGGGCCTCTGGCGGCTTTTTGTTATTTTACTCTCTGAGATCTGGGGAAAAAGGGTATTTTTAAGGGAAATCTGCAGACTGTCAAACTGCTTAGAAAGATCAAGACACTGTTTTTGCAGGTTGAGGACTTCTGTTAGCTCTCCAACCTTAGCTGTAAGGTCCGCCTTGGCTTTACACAGGGGTGCTCGTAAAGAAGGAAGAAGAGCTGGGCCTGTGAGGGTTGGTGGCAAAGGATAGGGAGGGGGTGAGGACCAATCTTGGTCATGATATCTGGCAGCCTCTTCCTCCAGGGTGGCAGCATCTCCTGGGTCCAGAGGCTCTTCTCTAAGGGCAATAAGGGATGGATAAATTTGTTGAGGCAAATGTTTTGAGGAAGTAGCCTCTGAAGCAGCCTCTGAAGGCATATCAATAACAACTGACGAGGCTCTGGAGGGGGCCTTGGGGGCCGGTGGTGAAAGCGGCTGGAGACAAAACTCGGCAACAGAAAGGAGGCGCCTTTTTTGAGGATCATCATCATCTGCCTCTAGAATATCTCTGATAAGTCCCCAATAGGAAAAAACAGTGGCTGGGACACTATCAGGTCCTTCTCTGATCAATTTATCATTAAGTTCTCGGCCCACTTTCTGCCACTTTTTTGGATGGATGGTAGGACCATCAATTATAAACCAGGGACATGCCCCATCAATATACAGAAAAAATTTTAAAAGATCTTTCTTTTTAACTCTTATACCTCTTTCCCAGGACTATTTTTTAGGTCTTGAATAAAAACTGCTTCCTTAGAAAGTTTCTGTCCCATGACTACTGCTCGTTGGCCACCGATCAGCAGTCTTCAGGGGCACAAGGTGGATTTGTGCACTCTCTACCGCGTATGTGGCAATTGCAACAAAAACACAGCAGGAGAACAAAGATAAACTCTAAAACAAGACCTACTCCTACCCACAGATAAAAATCCATATATTTTATGCCCTGTTCTTGAAAAACATTGAACGAGGTGACTCACCGCTCGTCGAACTGGCGAGTTCACAGTCTTCGGAGCACTCAAATATTCAAAGCCGGCCGGCTACGATCGGGGCCTCGTTCGACTCGTCTTCACCCCACGAGGGGTCCCTGTTCGGGCGCCACTTGCCCCGTCCCGTGGGGCAGCTTTTGTCGCAGGGTCCCTCGGGGAAGGCGAGCCTAATGGGAAGAAACAGGGGAGAAAGAGGCGTGAGACCAAGCAAGGAGAAAGAAGGCACAGAGCCAGCTGAGTCTTGTCAAGGTCTCACTTTATTGCGGAAGCTGCTACAAGATATACTGTAGGGAGTAGGAGGAGGGGGTGGCCTCTTCAAGGGTTTAGGGAACTGGGTTAGGGAACTTGTGGTTGGGTGGGGAATGGAAAACTAAAATTAGGTAAGGGAACATTTAGGTAAGGGGCTTGAGTAAGGGGTTGGGTAAGGGGACAAGCTGAACTCTCCGTGGTAAGCCGCAAGCTCTGTGCAAGCATGCTGAGAACAAGGAAGTGACTGTTGTTCTCACGGTGGCAGAGGGCAGGCTGCCCAAGCCAAGTGTTTTTAGCT
>NW_021619305.1:0-15439 GCF_004785775.1 Grammomys surdaster | reverse complement strand
GGGTTTTGGGAGCATCCTGTATAAAGTAACAACCTCATTTAGAGTCTCGTGTTGCTCCATAGCTAACTTATGATAATGTTACTGAATAGGTTTTGCTACCAAATTATTTATCTGTTGTTTCACAGAGTTAGTCAGCCTATTTGAGGCCCAGGGACCCGTGGAAATAAGCAAAAAGAACCAAAATAAGGGTCCCAAGATGGGAGGAAGTAGGGTTGACAACCTTGGAGAGGCTGAAAACCAATTCTTGTACCAGTATTCATCTGTCTCTTTCTCTCTCTGATTTTTCTCAGGGCCTTCACTGACCTATTTCATGTTTTCTTTAACCCTCCCTGTCTTGTCTATGTAAAGGCAACATTCTTCTTTAAGGGTTGTACACAGTCAAGAGCTATATATAGCCTTTTCTATTGTAATAGAGTAAATCAAGTCCAATAAGGATATTTGCGATTTTTGGAGGTCTCTTCAGACAGCAAAATGAGGGATTTCTTCAGATTAGTGATGTCAGTCTCTAGTTGTTTGATGTTCTTGTCAGTGGCCCTTCAAAGGTCTGAGTAGTATAAGTTCGGAGGCCAGCATCTAGATTCACGGGTGATTCATTTTTACCTGGAAAGGAAAAAGAAGGGAATTCTCAGGGAGATTTCTCTTCCCTGGACATAAATTGTTATTCATCTTATTTATGGTTGGGCCTGGCTTTCTGGGGGTATCTATTTATTTCATTAATCTTTTTGGTAACCGGTTAGCTGTGTCTTCTGTGGTATCAAACAGGTGTACCCCATTTTTTAATAGAGATATTTGATTGTCTGGGGTTTAATTTCTTGAGTTCTTTGTATATATTGGATATTAGCCCTCTATCAGATGTAGCATTGGTAAAGATCCTTTCCCAATCTTTTGGTTGCCATTTTGTCCTATTGACAGTGTCCTTTGCTTTACAGAAGCTTTGCAATTTTATGAAGTCTCATTTGTCAATTCTTGATTTTGGAGTATTGGTGTTCTGCTCAGGAACATTTCTCCTGTGCCCAAGTATTTTAGGCACTTCTCCACTTTCTCTTCTATTAGTTTCAATGTATCTGGGTTTATGTGGAGGTCCTTTATCCACTTGGATTTGAGCTTTGTACAAGGAGATAAGAATGGATAGATTTGCATTCTTCTACATGCTGACCTCCGCTACAACCAGTATCACCTGTTGAAAATGCTGTCCTTTTTGTTGAAAATACTGGACCATTTTAGCTACTTTGTCAAAGATCAAGTGACCATAGGTGTGTGGGTTCATATCTGGGTCTTCAATTCTATTCCACTGATCCTCCTGCCTGTCTCTGTATCAATACCATGTAGTTTTTATCACTATTGCTCCATAGTACAGCTTGAGGTCAGGGATGGTGATTCCTCCAGAAGTTATTTTATTGTTGGGAATAGTTTTCACAATCCTGGTTTTGTTGTTGTTTTTGTTGTTGTTGTTATTCCAAATGAATTTGCAAATTGCTCTTTCTATCTCCATGAAGAATTGAGTTGGAATTTTGATGGGGATTGCATTGATTCTGTAGATTGCTTTCGGCAAGATAACCATTTTACTATATTAATCCTGCCGATCCATGAGCATGAGAGATCTATCCATCTTCTGAGATCTTCTGCAATTTGATTCTTCAGGGACTTGAAGTTCTTGTCATGCATATCTGTCACTTGCTTGGTTAGATTCACACCAAAGGATTTTATATTATTTGTGACTATTGTGAAGAGTGTCGTTTCCCTAATTTTTTTCTCGGCTTTTTTATCCTATGAGTAGAGGAAGGCTACTGATTTGTTTGAATTAATTTTACATCCAGCCACTTGGCTGAAGTTGTATATCAGACTTAGGAGTTCTCTGGTAGAAGTTGTAGGGTCACTTAAGTATACTATCATATCACCTGCAAATAGTGATATTTTGACTTCTTCCTTTCCTATTTGTATCCCTTTGACCTCCTTTTGTTGTCTATTTGCCCTGGGTAGGACTTCCAGTACTATATTGAATAGGTAGGGAGGGAGTGGTCAGCCTTGTCTAGTCCCTGATTTTAGTGGGATTGCTTCAAGTTTCTCCCCATCTAGTTTGATGTTCGCTACTGGCTTGCTGCTAATTTAAGTAATAGGTCCAATGTAGTTTTGTTTGGGAGTTGTCAAATCTATGAAGAGTTTGGCATTTTGTCTTCTTTGAAGTTAGCCAGACACACTGGTGTGGTTCTATGCAGGCTGACAGCAGACATGAACCCTGGGTCAGGGACAAATGCTTTATTATTCACACAGTATCAACATCCCTGCCAGTTCCCCAAGAAGTAATTTGAGAGGGCAATAAAGGGGAAGAGAGACTCCTGGGACATTCGTGCTGAGCTGACAAAATCTGAATCTTTCAGAGTAGGCAGAAAGACTGCTTGGCCTATATTGTGACACTGTCTTTGTCCCCCAGGGCTTTAAGACTCTGTGGGTTGCTTTTGTGTTTTTTGCTTTGTTTTGATTTGATTTGCTTTTGAGGATACACAGTAACCATCTTCCAAGTCTGATCACATAAGTATCCTTGAAAGATGCTCCTGAATAGAGGTAGTCAGTGCCTTGTTCCTATGTTTTGTTTTGTTTTGCTTTGTTTTGTTTTGTTTCAAAACAGGACCTTTGGAGAGTCATCTCCTAACATAAATACTTCAATATATGGAGAGGTATCCAGTGCTGTAGTGGTGTCACAGACCAATGCTTATATCCTAACTAGGCATTGGCCCTTTGATATTGCTGTGACTGTGGTCAATACACAATGTTAAACCTTTCTCGTTTACCTTAGGACTTTGCTTTCTCTGACTACAGACTGAAACCATAAAATCAAAAGAATGAAACTTTACTACAGCCAAGGCAGTAATATACTAACGATGATAGGAGGTGGGACCTAACCTATACTAAAAACAATAAAATAGCTTTGCACCTCAAGTATAATGTTTCTTCAGACATTAAATGTCATTTTAAAATTTTATCAGCAAAGAAAACACAGCTCTGTAAGACCAGAATATTTAAAAGACTTCTAGCCCATAAATACACTGCACCATAAACAAGATGCCATGATATAAAATAAAATGAGCTATAGATATGCTTTAAAATTAACTTCAGTGCACAATATGATGTATAATAGCCACCAGAATCTTTAAACAACTTATAATGTATGTCTTAGTTCTTTATGCTAATACAGAGAAATTTCAAAACTCCACAAAAAGATTTTTTTAAAGTCTTGCATTGAATCTCTAAGTAAGGCAACCTGAATTTTGATATAAGAATAATAATAACATGGAGTTAATACAAAACTTTTCTGTCTATAAAAATGCATAAACCCTTTTACATACAGAATACTAAAATGATAATTCACAAACAACCTCTAACAAAATATTATTCATACATACATAAATGCCTCTGTGTTAGACCATAGTGCGTGTTTATTGAAGTCCAGTGACTAGGCTGTCCCAACTCTGATGGGAATTTGGACTAATAGGAAAAGCACAAATAAAGTTCAACTTTGCCTGGTGTGAATCCCAGTATAGCCACTATATAATTCCATGACCCTAAGCAAGGCTCAACTTATATCACCCTTTATTTTCTTACTTGAAAAAATGAAAACAGTAATATCTTAAATATATGTTTAATTGATGGCACTGTTCCCGACACATGGTGGGCCTCAACATCAGTCTTTTATATTCTAAAGTCCATTTCATATTTAATAACTCCAACAAATAGGAAAAAGGCCCAAGATCAGAGTGGGCCTATCTCTCATATGTCAGTTTACACATAGTTGTGACTAACTCAATAAAGGTCATGGTTGAAACAAGAAATGCATCTCTGTTACCTAAGCCTGAAGTTAGTGTAAAAGCTGAGCTAGTCTACCTAGGTATGGGTTATAGGAGATAAGTCAGAGTGTGGTTTTGCTCACAGGAGGAACTCCAAGTCAGAATGTGACATAGATGCCATTTATCTTCTAATTAATTGTGTGGCCTTGGGAAAATTATTATTTTTTTTCTTTCTAAGTCTAAGTTTATCTAAGAGAGTTTTGCTCATTTTAAAGTTCATGGATTTTTTTGTGTGTCAAGCTCTAATGTTTGTAAAGGACTAAGACATAATTTCTACCCATAAACAGAATTATAAACATCCTTTCCTGTAGATTATGTTCCTTCAGTTTTTCAGATTACACACACACACACACACACACACACACACACACACGTGTCCAGATGCACAAGATAAATCCTTATTTCTCTGAATCAACTGGAAACACTTCTTTTCCTCTGCCATATATTTGCTTTCCAGCATCCATTCAAAGTAGGAACAGTTACATGACTCAGTTGTGGTCAATAACACATAGAAACCACCTGATGGGCTTTTGATAAAACTTTTCACATCTTCCCTGCTCAGAGGCTACCAGAGACTCGGTGCCTGGAACTGTGGTGGTCATCTTGTGAACCTAAGGCTACAAACCCACAAGGAAGATAAATCAATCCATTTGTAACTATGGAAATGCTAATGGATATTCAATAATATCAACTAGTCACTAGCTGTTACCTTGAAACTTTTTCCTCAATAATGGATGTCATTATGATTAAACTGCTATTACTTAGGTAGCTATTACCCCCAGGTAACTATTCCAAACTTACACACTGCACTCATGGGATGTTTCCATCTGGTAATAGGAGGCAGACGGAAATGCTGTGGAGTTAAATAATTACTATAATAGAGGTGCAGATAATTATTTCTGGTTTAACTAGCTGACAGGTTACTGCAAGGACAAAGCAGAAAACAGATATGAAAATGCCACTGAAGAGCTTGCAGTAGAATATAAGAAGTCACACTGGCATTAAAATGGGAATTACATCAAATGGCCAGAAATACCAAAGCCCTAAAAAAGATATGTGAGTGATAGTCATAGGATGTAATCCTCACCGGCTCACCGGCTGCTTGCTCTAGCCTGAGTTCTACTCTGAAGTTACTACATCTATTAATTCACTGATTCTTATAATACATTCACAGCAAAAGCTGCAGGTAGGAAAGTGGCTAGTTTTGAAGAAAGCACCCTTGATTCCAACTGATGCTCTCAGATACCAACTGCACTGTGTTTCAACCTGTTAGGAAATTACTCACCCTTCTTAGTCTTTATTCACATTCGAGATAATGGGTTTCACTGTGTCATCTCTGCACATGCACATAGTATGCATTTGCTTCTCTTTTGTCTTCTCTCTTTTTTCTTGTTCTCTTGTGCCCACCCCAAACACACACTGGTCTCTAACCTTCCTCCCAAGGGTCTCTCTTCTACATTAATCTCATATTTTTAAGTCTGAAAGAAGGCATGTTAAGTTTGATATTCCAAGTCTGCTTTGCCATACTTGCTTTTCAAAAGAATATAAGTTAACTCTAGAAGCTAAGAGTCTCCAAGTCTTCTGATGTTAATTATGGAACATCCTAGACCTCCTCATGTGTTTGTAAAATTGTTCTTGATTAAATAATAAAGACTAAATCATGCAACCTTTTTATTAATCAGAGAGATTAATTCTATGCACCTCATGAAGAAGTAATTCACTACAAGAGAACCAAATCAATGAATGTAAACTATGTGTGTGAGAGGGGAGAGAGAAGGGAGGAAGGCATGGATGGAGAGGAGGTGTGGAGGAAAGGAGGGAAAGAAAGAAAGAGAGGATAGAATGATGGACTAAAATAAAGAAGGAGAAGGGAATGAGGAGGGAAGGGAGCAGATTCTTAACTTAGTGATCAATTGTTTCCAACATGGTTCTGGAACAGCGAGGTTTAACCACTGCTATTCAATGAAGGGGAAAAAAGCTAACATTAATTGAGCACCACACACAATCTATTTTATTATCTCACATTATACTTAGAACAACCTGATGATAAAGTAACTGGTGCACCCTCACCTGGCAGACTAGAAGGAGAAAGTAAGTTTAGGCAACTCCCTTTGGGTGACCCGAACTATAAACTGTGGAACCAGAGTTGGAGAGCATGTTCAGCAGAGTCTATGTGTACAGGCTGAGAGTACTCTCAGCCACCAACACTTGTCTCATTAAGTAAGTACTTTCACTGGATCTTAGCTTCAGTCTTTGATGTCGTTTTTATTCGAAGATGGTGCCTGTGGCTTGTCCTGCCAATACTTTGGCATGGGTGCACTGCTGAGAGGAAGAAGCATGAAATTAGATATGACTATTGTAAAAGATTTAATAATAGTCATGACTGCAGAGAAAGAAGGAATCCGAGTCATTTTCTATCTTAAAGAAAGTGTGGGTCGGAAATAGCTAAGGTTAAACTAAGTCTGGGGCTCATTATAATTCAGCACCATGGGCAGCAAAAGAGGGGCCATAAAACTGAAATATGAGACAGACATGAGATAAAGGGGAAAGAAAGAAAATGCTTAACTCCCAGGTTCCTCCACAGGAATTTGAAACTGTCGAGCATTTTATTCACCCTTTCATTCAGGGCTATTTATCTTCCTCCTGCCATCTGGACTCCTCCTGCAGAAAAGCCATTCTTGCTCATACTTGACAGTGCCAGCCACTTCCTCCAAGGGATTCAAACCTGTTTGTTTAGCCTCTATTGTGGTGTGTATATGTCATACCATTTCTCTGAGAAATGACAGGCATGACCACTTCTATCTGGCAGAGGAAGCTGTACCTTGGACCAAGAGAACAGAGCAACAAACTCAACTGCCTGATAGTTATGTAAGCAAGCAAGATTTCAGGGAGACTTTCCAATCTGTGAAGTAGGGACTCTGAAGAAAGCTCATTAGAAATTTACATTCTTCATTAAGTTACAGAAATAGCCATGGAGTGACCATCCCTGAGAAAAAGGTATTAAGAGCAAAAGCATTTTGAAGCAAGGGTACCTTATAATCAGACAGTGATGTATATTATGAAATACACATTGAAGACAGACATGAACAGTATGCGAGTATGGTATCAATTTACTAAGTATACTAAAAATACATTCAACCTATTGCTAAGCCATACTGCACATTTGTAAGAATATATATGTCCACACACTAGAAGCATTAATTGGATTTAATGCTTGTTTTTTTTTTTAACAAGACATACATTTGAGAGGGCAAAATAGTGAGTGGTAGGGCTGTCTGGAAAGAGTTGCAACTAGGGATCAGGGTGTGATCTCTATATAAATATATGAATCTTTTGAAGAATACATAAAAATTTTAAAGAATATAGGTATGCCAGTTTAGAAGTTTCTCAAGTACTCACATGCTGATGGATTTCTACATTCACTGTGATGATACCACTCTGTGGCCTTCAACTTTGTCATTTTTCCCAGGTCATCCTACCCTATACTTACACTATTCTTTAAGAAAATTATTTTCATTTGGGCAAGGGTAGTACACCCTTCACATTCCTAATAAGCTTGGAAAGGATTTCAGAAGCAAACCCATAATTCTCAAAAGTGATGTTATGGTTGTGTTTTGTTAGGAAAAGAGAACCATTTGTCTGCTATTCTAAAGAAAAGGCTTCCTCTTTTTCAGAAAGTCATTCCCCTTGGTAGAATATAAAAAACTAATAAGGAGCTGGAGAAGTGTCTCAGTGGTTAAGAGCACTGGTTTCTCTTCCAGAGACCCAGGTTTGATTCCCAGTAACTACCTGGTGGCTCACAACTATCTGCAATTCTAGTCCCAGAGGATTCAGAGTCCTCGTCTGGCTTCTCTGAGAACCAGGTGTGCATATAGTGCACAGACATACATGCAAGCAAAATTAAATCAATATATGTAAAATAAAATAATAGTAAACAATTTTTAAAGTTCCATCAAAGTATTGTACAAAATATAGATTGTCTACTTAAGGTCTCAAGTCAAGCAAAGCAGCCAGTGTGGTTAAAATGAGGTGACAGCCATTGTGGTTGTCAGATAGCTGTACTCCTATCAAGTTTCAGGAAGGTTCATGAAGGTTGGAAAAACATGCACTGAATAGTGTATTACTGAGAATGCTCAACTGTCAACAAAGCTCAGGAAATTTTAAGCTAAGGAAGAAAGGAAAAGCTCTTCAGCAAAGCACTTCCAAGATATTTTGGCCTGTTCATGAATGTTATGGATTTCTCAGAGTATTAGGAAATCAAGTAGAATTTTCCAAACAAATGCTTTGAGGCTCTGTTAACACAGAGAAATTGTTCAGATGAGTTTCTGGGAGATGAATGCCCATGATCCAAAAAGGATAATGGCTTCCTAAAGTTTGCACTTAACAATAGAGATAATAACAGATGATGAGCAAAATATATATATAAAGGAAAAGAGGGGAGCTAAGAGGACTTTTATTCCTATAATTTCTGTGGTTTATGTTTGTTGATGTGTCAGGTGAAAATGGTGTAATATTTTAACAAAAGCTAGTTTAACTCTGAGAACAGCTCGAAGACCATACTATAATTTGAAATCATCTGAAATTGACTAAAAGGTGTTGGAAATCACAGCCTTTAACACAGAGGGTAGATTGGGCCAACTTTTGTAAAACCCACTAGACTAAAACTTTCTTTGAAGAGATGCTTCTGTGTGCCGTCCAAAATTGAGAGGACATGGTTTATGATGAAGTTCTTTTAGACAAATTATCATTTTTAGGAGACCAATCAAAACACAACCATGCTTTCTTTCCTAATTTTACTTCCAAATTAAGGTTTAAATGTTTTAATCTGAATTATATAGCCCTCTACGGAAATGAACAACTACTGTGTTTGAATGTCTCCCAAAAGTTCACATTAGAAACTTAATCCTTAACTTTAAATGTTGATGATATTTTAAGGTGGGATGTTTGAAAGGTAATTAAAATCAGATCAGGTATTATGGATTTAGACTTAAGGTGTTTGCCAATAATCATGAGTTTAAAGATTTGATCCCAGTACAAAAATACTTAGTGTCTTAGTTGAGGCTTCTATTGCTGTGATAAAACACCATGACCAAAAGCAACTTGAGAAGGAAAGGATTTATTTTGTATTATAGGAAGTCAAGGCAGGAACCTAGAGGCAGGAACTGAGGCAGAGTCTGTGGCTGAATGCTGCATACCAGTTTGCTCCTAGTAATTTGCTCATCCTGCTTTCTTACACCATCCTGGACCACCCACTTAGGGGTGGCATTGCCCAAAATTAGCTAAAACTTTAGATGTGATGTCCTCTCACATCAATCATCAATTAAGAAGATGCCCTACAGGTTTGCCTAGAGGCCAATCTTATAGATGCATTTGTCAATTAGGGTTCCCTCTTCTCAGATAAATCTAGCATTATTAAATTAATTTTTAAAAAGAATAAAAGAGAACAAGACACACAAAGATGGAATGTGGAAAAAATTATTGGAGCACAAGAATTCTAACTTCATCAATCAATTAATCAATTGATGGGTTCATAGTTTGAGAGTCCACTTGAAGGCAATAGAAATCAAGGAGGTGAGAAATATAAGTACTGAGAAGAATTCCCTTAGGGCCTATGTCTTGACTCTGGCCCCTTCTCTATTTTCTCTTAGTCTCATATGCCAAGCACTTCCATAGTCATGACGCCCTGCCTCAATACAGGCCTACCTAAAAGCAATGGAGCCCACCAGGAGTAACCTGATACCATTGCTCCAAATGTATCTTTTTTTCCTTTAAATTGATTTTCTCATGAGGCTAGTGAAATTGTGCCCTCCAGATGAAATTAGTGGTCTTTTAAGAAGAGACAACATCCAGGCTTGTGTGTTATTTTACTTAGCTTTGTCTGTCAACTTGATGCAAGTTAATGTCACTTAAGAAGGAAGTCTCAGTTGAGAAAAGGTCTAGATCATATTGGTCTATAGGCCTGTTTGTGGGATGTGGTCTTGATTATTAAATAGATGTGGGATGGCTTAGCCCACTGTGGGCAATATTGCTCCCTAGAAAGATGTTCCAGGGCTGTATAAGAAAGTTAGCTAAGCGTTAGCCTGAGAATAAGGCAGCAGTCAGAGTTACTCCATGTTTTCTATCAGATTCCTGCTTGAGTCCCTGCCCTGACTTCTCCACATGGTTTACAGTGACCTTGAAGAATAAGCCAAATAAACCCTTTCTTGCCCTAAGTTGCTTTTGGACAGAGTATTTTATCACACAACAGAAATGAAAGCTTGCTTCTACTTTCTTGCTACATGGTACCTTATATCATGTAATAATTCAGCATGAAACCCCTCACCAGAGCCATACCCCATCTTCAGACTTCCTAATCTTGAGAACCATGAGCCAAATACATCTATTGTTCATATGTGACTCAGTATGTTGTATTCTGTGGTAGCAAAGTAAAAATAACTAAGACATCAAGCATGGGGCAAGGCACATCATCATTATCAGAAAACAACTGTGTATTCAGATAGACGAGTCAAATTATCACTTAGAAAAAAGTAAATAAATTGAACATCACTTCACTTATACTTACAAAGATTTCTATAAATATGTATGTTGTATATATACACTATTAATTTTAAAAGGAAGAAAATAAAACTTTTGCCATAAGCCAATTTGTACTGTATCATGCAATACAAATATATCTTCTCTGATCCAAATGAAAGATTAGATTGTTCTTCCATAATAATCCCTTCACAGAAATGTATCTGTTCTGATTAACTCCTTTCTGATATCCCTTTCCTGTGGCATGCATAAATGTATATTTAAGTATGGTGACTTGGACTCTTTGGCAAAGAACTGCTGAACACCTGAGAGTGTTTCTAAAATAATAGCAAGGCACCTAATGCCTTCAGACTTGGAAAAGGCTTTAGGAGCTACACATTACCTCACCCCTGTGATGCCCAGGTTAAAATGACTAGGACATAAATCAGGTGAGGCCCCTCCAAGACCTTTGCTCAAACAACGCCATCATCCTTTAATCATAATGAGTGACTGATTTCTATGTCTTCCTCGTGGAAGGAAACAGCATGTTTCACCTCCATGTTAAAGGTGCATCTACCTCCCTGTGTATTTTCTTCGTTCTATTCTGAAAGAAGTTCTGTAGTTATAATCCCACCACAGCTGCATACTTAGGTCTCCTAATATAACCCCACTTTTTGCCTGTAGGTCTGAGACAGGGTCTTGTGTGGACTTCGAACTGGCTGAGGCTGAGGCCAAGAGTGAAATCCTGCTCCTGAGCTTGTGAAATCTCCTGAAGAACCAGCATTACATTACGTGAGTGTGTGTGTGTGTGTGTGTGTGTGTGTGTGTGTACCCCCACCATAGTATCTTAAGTGATGTGCTAGGGACCGAACCTAGGGTCCTGGGTATGTTAGGTCAGAGCTCTACCCACTGAGCCACATTCATAGCACTAAAAGCTACAAATCTAAATCTGTTGGCTATACTTGGAAGACACCTTCAGAGCTCAACAGTCTAAATTTAGTACGTTATAATTGATTCTGGCAGCTCCTTGCACGGTGCTTCTCACATACAACTTGGCATATGTTTTCAGAATGAAGGACATAACAGAAATGGGAATATCATGATGGAGGATAACTAGATCCTTCTTTATGTACACACTTGAGAAATACTATTGACCACAGCACTTTACTAGGCATTGGAACAGAGCAGAGAGTAAAATATGGACCCTACTAACCTACTGCTTTTTAAGAACATGGAGACAAGGAGTTCAGTGTCCTAGTGCATACCTATAATCCCAGTGCTTGGGAAGAGGAAGCAGGAGGGTGTTCAAGGTCATCCTCTGCTGCGTAGTGAGTTTATGGTCAGCCTAAGCAGTTCAAGATTTTGTCTCACAAAAACACTAAGAAATGATAAGGGTATGGAACGATAGCTACCCTGATTTGCTTGTTACACAAAAAAAATGTACATGTATCAAAACATCACACTGTGCCCCACAAGTATATACAAGAATTAGATACTAATTAAAATAAACATAAATCAACTAGCCAGGAGAATAAAGTTGAGCAGCGCATCAAACATAGACATATCAAACCCTACAGTATTAAAATGTGATGCCTTTTTCTAGAAACAGTAATCATGACTCAATGTTTCTTACAAATCAGACAGAAAGAAGAAAAACACGGAGAGGAGCCGGGCCCAGATAGGAAGCGACAGGGGACCTCAGTGGAGCTGTTACAAAGTAAGAAAGTTGAAGTCAAAGACCATGGGAGATACACCAAAACCTTACTTTGTGAAGCACACTAAAGATCGTGGAATTATTGATAATGAATATTTCAGAAGGGGTCACCACCAACAAGATTATTTAATAATGGATGATTATGCTAAAGGCCATTGTAATAAAATGGAAAAGGGCCTTCCCAAGGCCCAGAACTATAGGAACACCCCCAGGAAAGGACTATATGCGGTTTCCAACAATGCATATGCATTTAAAAACCGAATTTACAGTCAGCCTGCTTGGATGAATGATAACCACAAAGATCAAAATAAGAAATGGCTATCTGATAAACTCGATGGTAATGCAGACACCTGGAGAAAGTTCAAGCCCGGACCTAGGATTCCTTTCATGAGCTGGTCAAGGAAAGAATCCTTTCAGGAGAGTGACGATGCCTACAGGTGGCTGGAGGGGAGAGGCTGCAGAGCGGTGAGAAGGCTGTTACAGAAAGACCTCACCAGCCTACAAGCCATGTCAGAAATGGAAGCAGGAAGTCCTGACAACAACGAACAGCGCTCTGGACCTTGTAAGCCACGGAGAACTAGAATGGACAACGGTGAGCAGGACAGAGATTTGGATGGTCCTGTGATCGACGAGTCAGTCCTTTCAACCAAGGAGCTACTGGACCTACAGCAGGCTGAGGAACTGCTCAAGAAAGACTGTATAGTCAGGCTGAAAAGGCGACTACGAAATCGCCCGACAGCAAAGTATACCTGCAAACTGTGCGATGCTCTGATTGGCTCCGTCCCTTTTGCGCATGAGCACATCAAGGAGAAGAGCCACAAGGAGAACCTTAAGGAAAAGCAGGAGGAAGAATTGCTCACCACACTGCCCCCGCCAACGCCCTCCCAGATACACGCAATTGACAGTGCTATTGACAGAGTGGTGCAAGAGTTTGGTTTACACAGTGAAAACTTGGATCAGAGGCTAGAAATTAAGCGTATCATGGAAAGTGTGTTCCAGCACAAACTACCAGACTGTTCTCTTAGGCTTTATGGATCCTCCTGTAGCATACTGGGCTTCAGAGACTCTGATGTGAACATTGATGTTAAGCTTCCAGCTGACATGTCTCAGCCAGATGTCCTCTTACTTGTTCAAGAGTGTTTAAAGAACAGTGACTCCTTTATTGATGTTGATGCTGATTTCCATGCCAAGGTCCCCGTGGTAGTGTGCAGAGATAAGCAGAGTGGCCTTCTTTGTAAGGTAAGTGCAGGAAAAGAAAACACCTGGCTGACCACAAAGTACCTAACGGCTCTTGGAAAACTAGAACCAAGGCTGGTTCCTCTGGTGACTGCATTTAGATACTGGGCAAAGCTTTGTAGCATAGATCACCCTGAGGAAGGAGGCCTGCCACCATATGCGTTTGCTCTCATGGCTATTTTCTTCCTTCAGCAAAGAAAAGAACCTCTTCTACCAGTTTATCTAGGATCATGGATTGAAGAATTCTCACTAAATAAATTAGGAGATTTCAGCCTTAAAGACATTGAGAAATACTCTGTGGTCTGGGAGTACACTGATAACAGCACAGGGGACACCAGCTCAGCCAAAGAGGAGGCACTCAAAGAGACTGCAGCAAAGAAGGGACAGGTACCATTGACATTTAATGTAAAACATCAGCCTTCAGTGACAGTCGGGCAGCTCTGGGTGGAATTGCTGCGGTTCTATGCTTTAGAGTTTAATCTGGCTGATTTGGTGATCAGTATTCGTGTCAAAGAATTGATATTTCGGAAATCAAAGAACTGGCCCAAAAAGGGCATCGCGATTGAAGACCCCTATTCTGCTAAAAGAAATGTGGCAAGGACCCTGAATAACCAACCTGCGTTTGAGTATATGCTTCATTGTTTGAGGACAACATATAAATATTTTGCTCTTCCACACAAAGTTACAAAGCCCAACCTCACAACGCCTCCTAGCCCAACCACCTGTGTTTCAGACCCTTACAAAGAAGCAAAAAATGGTGGCCCAGAGCTCCAAGCAACAAATACTGATAAACTGGGAAATGCAGCTCTGAATTGCTTTTCCCCTTTAGTCCAGGGCCACACATCAGCAACCAGGGACTGTGATGAGGAAGAGGAGAAGGAGGAGGAGGAAGAGCCCAGGCTCAGTATTAACCTTAAAGAAGATGAGGAGGGAGTTGCTAATGAACATCAGGTGGACAACAGGTATACTGGCTCAGGTGAGAAGGACGGCCTCTCTGAAGAAGATGACTTAGCTGAGCCTGCTAAGGGTGAAGATTCAGAAGAATGTGGCGAACACATGAGTGGGGCTCTGCTCAGAGACCTAAATAGAATAACTCTTAAAGAAGAAAGCTTTTCTGAGGAAAATTCACCCGGGGACCAGTCTGAGTTCTTCTATGAATTTAGAAAGCTGAACTTCACCAAAGGTAAGTCCCCCACAGTCGTGTGCAGCTTGTGTAAGCGAGAGGGTCACCTAAAGAAGGACTGTCCTGAGGACTTCAAGAAGATCCAGCTGGAACCTTTGCCACCTCTGACACCTGAGTTCTTAAATATCTTAGATGAAGTCTGCATCCAATGTTACAAGCATTTTTCTCTAACTATTGTAGAAGATCAGGCTCGTGAAGCTATCCGAAAAAATCTAGAAAATTTCATAAAACAGGACTTTCCAGGAACTAAATTGCGTTTGTTTGGCTCCTCCAAAAATGGAATTGGGTTCAAAAAGAGTGACCTTGACATCTGTATGACAATTAATGGATGTGATACTGCTGAGAGGCTGGACTGTGTAAGAACTATTGAGGAGCTGGCACAAGTCCTCAGAAAGCACCCAGGGTTGCAGAACATCCTGCCTATCACAAAAGCCAAGGTGCCCATCGTGAAGTTCTTCCATCTAAGAAGTGGTCTGGAGGTGGACGTCAGCTTCTGTAACACACTGGCTCTTCATAACACAAGGCTCTTTTCTACATACTTAGCCATTGACCCCAGAGTGAAATATCTGTGCCACACCATGAAAGTGTTCACAAAGATATGTGACATTAGTGACGCGTCCAGGGGCAGCTTGCCATCCATCGCTTACACCATTATGATGCTATATTTCCTCCAGCAGAGGTCTCCACCTGTCATCCCTGTGCTTCAAGAGATATACAAAGGTGAAAAGAAACCAGAGATACTTGTGGATGGCTGGAATATTTACTTTTTCGATCAAATAAATGAATTGCCCACTTGTTGGCCAGAATATGGAAAAAATACAGAATCTGTTGGGCAGTTGTGGTTGGGATTTCTACACTTCTACACTGAGGAGTTTAACTTTAAGGAACACGTAATCAGCATCAGAACAAAAAGTCTGCTTACAACTTTCAAGAAACAGTGGACTTCAAAAT
>NW_021619304.1:0-1266 GCF_004785775.1 Grammomys surdaster | reverse complement strand
TTAGCTCTGTACCCCATTATTAAATTTGGTTATTTATGTTGTTGTTTCCAGCCATGACCATGTGCTAAGCTCTAAAGCTGTAAGCAGCCCAATTAAATGTTTTCCTTAAAAGAGCTGCTGTGGTCATGGTGTCTCTTCACGGCAATAAAGCCCAAATGAGGGCAGAGTACCCTGGCTGTGTGGCTCTTTCCTTTAAGGACCATGTAAGAGGATAAGCTATGGCCCCATCATTTAATAAGAGACTCAGCTACTCAACTATTACAGTGACCATGCAAGGCAGATGAAGTATGAACATTCTGCACACAGGCAGCAAGCCTCCTGAGAATTAATAACTTCCCAAGATGCCAGGCAGTGGTGGCACACGCCTTTAATCCCAGCACTTGAGAGGCAAAGGCAGGCGGATTTCTGAGTTTGAGGCCAACCTGGTCTACAGAGTGAGTTCCAGGACAGCCAGGGCTACACAGAGAAACCCTGTCTCGAAAAACCAAAAAAAAAAAAAATCAAAACAAACAAAAAAATAACTTCCTGAGACAAGGCGAACTAACTTGCTTTGTGGATGGCTGTCCTGAGGTTCCATGTGAGGCCACGCTGTCACTGTGGGGCTCTGGACTAAATTAGGTAGAGGACTGACTCTGAGGAATGACAAGGTCCCGTTGGCACACACAATGGCTCGTCACTCTCTATAGCCACTGATGTTGATGTGAATGAGGCCTGAGAACTAAGATGTCCGTGTTCCTGAGGGAAGTGTGAGGAGACCACTGTCTTCCCATAGTACCAGCCTAAGCATACTCTACCACGGTTCCCATTAGCATTGAGAGGATGCTCGGATCAAAAGTACACATGTCAACAATCACAAACTTTCTTTCTAATAAAAAAGCAACCGTTATTAGCCAACATCCTGATATTAAGTCTTATTATGAGGGGCAACATCTACTTGTTTAAAGTGGGTATGGGATTCATTGAGAGTAATCATTTAGAATATAAATCTTTCATATTCTAATATGATATATATTAAATGTTATAACTTGTATGTAAGTGTAAATTTAAAATCTGAGATGTAGTAATAGCAGAAATCCAAGAAACCTGTCTTTTAACTCATGTTAATAAAAAGCATACACATGTTGCCGATAGCAACTGAGCAGCTATAACTCAGACCCTTTGATCCTTTCTTCAAAATATCCAAGTATCTCCCAAGAACGACGGACAGGAAGTTTACAGAGTTCAAAGACGGCATTGTTAATGAGATGGTAAGAACTCCTCTTCTCT
>NW_021619303.1:0-1272 GCF_004785775.1 Grammomys surdaster | reverse complement strand
TGAGATCACTGTCTGTCTGTCTGTCTCTGTCGTTTCTATCACTCTCTCTCTCTCTGTCTCTCTTTTTTTCTCTGTCACTCTCTATATGTCTGTCTCTCATTATATCTCTCTGTCTCACCCTGTCTCTCTGTCTCCCCCTCTCTGTCCCTCTCTCAGGCTCTCTTTCTCTCTGGCACTCTCTCTGTGATCTATGTTAATTGATTTGATTTGATTTCTGTACCAACATTGTCTTTGAAATATGTGTCTCACAACAAGTAGTATTTAAGGCATATAGCACAATTATATCTGCAAAAACACATCCAGTGGTTGATGTATTATTTTAGGTATATATGTTTTCCCTGCTTATGCGTTAGCATGCCCTATCCTAAGAAGGCAGAAGAGAGTGATAGAGCTCCTATAATTGGAGTTGTAGATTGTTATTAGCTGGCATGAGGAAGCTAGGAAGAAAACACTGGTCCTTTGGAAGAGGAGCTCTGCTTGAAATGTCTTAGATATCCATACAGTCCCTAAAAGGTTTTGAACTAAACTCCTGAAATGATTTCATCAAAGGCAAAGCTGGTATAGAAATCGAATCAAATGAAAAAAAGATAGATGAGAATCAGCGAGAGACAGATAAAGAGTCAGAGATAGAGAGATAGAGGGAGAGAGAGAGAGAGAGAGAGAATAAAAAATGGGGGAGAGGGAGACAGGAGGGAGTCAAGAGAGGACAGATTGGGACAATGAGAGACAGAAACAGAGATAGAGAGTTGCAGAATGAAAATAGAGACAGAGAATGACATAAAAAGAAGGAGACAGACAGACAGAGACAGACAGAAGCAGAGAGATTGAGAGAATCAGAGATAGAAACAGAAAGGGTTACAGAGAAAAAAACAGAAATATACTCAGTGTTAGCAGACTTGCTGAATGATTCTTCAATTACGGGTCCTCCCTTTCCTACCTGTAGTTCTAATCATACTGGAAACACTCTATCTCACATCATCACACTCAATCCTGTTACTGAGACCTATCTGTCAGCTCAGGCTACCTAATCATTCCAGAGAGTCCTGAGAAGTAAGTTGAAAATTAATGTGGGAGAAGAAAAAACATCACAGAGCTCAGAGTTTGAGAAGTATCCTGGTTGGGCTTAGATTGTGACCAAAATGTCAGATTTCAAACATTCCCACATGAGGATCTGATTCACACTAGCTAGGTCAAAATAAGATTAGATGGGTGGAGTCTTCATCATCCTATCAGGTGGCAGCTTTGGCCTGAGAGGTGTGGCTACAAAGGGGA
>NW_021619302.1:0-1562 GCF_004785775.1 Grammomys surdaster | reverse complement strand
CGCACACACACACACATACACACCACATGCATGCAGGCACAGATATACAGATTGAATAAAGTTTATTTTTCAGAAGAGACACAGGCTCAAATCCTTAGCTCTGAGTCTACTTTCACAACAGAAGGACGGTGATTTGAAGAGATGGGGAAGCATTTTCTCTTTTCCCAAAATGTGTTTATAGAATTGATTTTTTTTTACATATCATGTATTCAGTTCTCATACATCCATAAGAACTACAATAGAATTTAAAACAACATTGCAGTGAAGAGTTCTCTACATCTTACTGTTATTACACACAACAGTCAGTCAACAAGAAAGTTAACTATGTTTATGGACCTTTGAAATCAAATGGATCTATAGTCACAGATTCCTCCTCTGGTAGACAGTATTTAGAGAAGAAAAACAGTAGAAATAACCATCTCTTAAAAAGTAAACAATGGCTAAAGGAAATCTTTTCATAATCTTATATTAATTTTATGACTATGAACTTGCTGCACACCACAGGCTAACAAACAAAATTCCTTCTATTGGAGTTGTGGGCTAGTGGGGTCACATAGACCAAGAAACACTTTAAGTTATTGCCATTGCTCTTAGTTGTCATTCAGAAATGAATGACACATTCCTAAGGCTGAAGAAACCACATAATTGTGTCATATAAACAGGGGAAATAAAGCTGGTATTGACTTGGAAGCTCATGTACACTGTCTAACTCTTATACTACTGGAGTTTGTAAAACATGTACTAGACAAGAACAGCAATCTTCAGTCTTATCAATCCATGGACACTGCAATCCACAAAAATGGCTAGCCTGACATGGTACAGCCACTGTGCAATGATATCTAATTAAAACTGACGTCCTGAGACATCAAGGTATTTCTCTGCATACACACACGAAAATGTTAGACATAAAAGCATTTGGCATAATTGAAATCAAACAGAAAGAAACACACTTTCCTTCAGGAAGGTCTGCTCACTCCTTCCTATCCACCACTCTGGAACAAAATGAAGCTGACAGCATTCTCCTTTCTATTGAACAGGATACATTTTTTTCTACGATTGCTCTCCATTACTCTGTTGTCTATACAATGCTGTGCAGAACTAAGTGCATGGAATGTTTAAGATACTTTGTTTATATCGATATTTTAGTTTCTACACCACAGTTTTGTTGAGGTTTGGTCTGTTGCTAGGTATTATAATGCTATATGCAAGTCCTCAAGACCTGGTTGCCCTGGAGACAAGAGTGCCCAAATGTAGACCCAAGGGATGCTCTATGGACTTGCCCTAAGTTATTTCTGAATGGTGATTTAAAATGCCTACAGCATATAGCTAGGCAGAACTAAGATAGGTGGGGCTTGGTGTTCCCAACTTAGGGTCAGAGCAGAACAAGAGAGGGAAGAAGGTGGAGAGAAGAGAAAGGCACCATGGGTTAGGAGTCCAGAAAGCATAGCCCTGGGGGCTAGTCAGCTGAAGTTAAGAGTAGCCCAGATGAAACAGAGTAAGTACTAAAACAGGGTTATTAATAGGAAATAGATTTTAATAGCATAGAAGGTAAGTATCTGCCC
>NW_021619301.1:0-2026 GCF_004785775.1 Grammomys surdaster | reverse complement strand
TCTGGCTGTTTGGATGGTTTAAATGGAACTTAATATGCTGAAGTATTAGCAGCAGGGCAGAGAGTGGTGCTAAGAGTTACTTTAAATAGGGTGCATGGCACAGGAGATTTCAGATGAGAGGAGTATTAATATGAGGCTTAGAAAATATCTTTTTATATTTTGGTGAGAATAGGGCTTTCTTGTGCGCTTGTCTTAAGAGTTTTCTGGAGGGTAATTTAAATTGATGTAAATTAATACCATAAATAAAGGGATCCTCAAAGAGACCTAGATTAGACTTTGCTCTGTTGTTCACTCTTATGGGAAACATGTGAAGAAGTAGAGTAAAATGGGAAACTGATAGCCCAAATGTAGGTGTTCAAATATAGTGTTCACAACAGGGTATCAGGAAGTAGAATGGTGTTAAATCATGTATACAAAGATACCAAATGGAAGTAACTGAGAATACACCAGGGGGAAATATCCTCCCAAGCTAGGGATTCTCTTTGTAGATTTTCAGTAGAGAAATGATGATTTATATTTTGTAGGCCTTTTAATGCTGCAGTTATTTTTTTCATTTGGACAAAAGAAGATATGATTCTGATTCAAATGGCCAAGAGATGGACAGAGATGGCTGCTGACAGTTGTCAACATGACTACTTATGTTGTGTCCTAAAATCCATAAATGGGAGATGAATCAGAGATCCAGATCATGGGCAGGAATACAGAGGGTTTTTTTCAAAATCATGCCATGGTATTACAGTAACTTTGGATAGAGATCTTGAGAATACTGGCTCTGACAAGCTTTGTGTTTATGCATGATAGTATAAATCTTTTATCCCAAGAGAGAGAGGGGCAAGATAATTTCTGAGTTCAAGGCCAACCTAGAACAAAGAAAGAAAAGAATAGTTTTCTTTATTTGGTAAAGGTAAAGAAAAGATTAGTTCCAAACACTGTGGTGCACAAATCAAGTGTGTGAGACCAGCAGATCTCTGGATTCAAGGTTAGTCTACAGATCATGTTCCATGACAGCAACACTTAGGCAGTGAACAAACCATTGAGGCTAGGTTGCTGGGATAAATACCATTGAACTAGGGGCCTTGTTCCAGCACCAGCAACTGATAGAACTTGGAATATGGGCACATAGCTATGGCTTTACATTCCAGAATAGTAGAGTTTACTTGCATAGCTGAATCAAGTTAGTTTGCACTAAGAATTTGCCTGTGATTTAGAAAATGTCATTGTTGATGTATAATATATTGGAAGTATTTTATGAGAGCACCAAGAAGCTGTGTTCCAGAGATAGCCCTCCTCAAGGTAGCCAGATAATCTGTAAGAATCTTTCAGGTGGTACTGAAAGAATGCAGGGATCCTGAAGAGCAGTTGAGGCCTGGTCCTGTGAGTGGTTAGAAAAGGCCTTTGGGGAAATTGCTGCTTCAGTGTCTGTTGATGTCCAAGGACTGAATGGGGTTATACAATGGAGCTGAGTATTGGTACCTTGAAGACTGCCTAGGAGAGGCTCATGGTGAAAGTGCTGCCTGGTGGAAGCAGAAGAACTGGGTGTATTTGAGAGTCCAGTAAAATCGGATGACCACAAGTAAGAGCAGCAACAGTGGAGTACTATTGGCAGGAGCTTATGGTCACACAGAAACTAGATCTGTAAGGTGAAACCCAAGATCTTTATGTAAGAGCCCAGATGATCCTCAGTGAACCCTGTGGGATGCCTTTTGAGGAAAACAGCTATCAGGGATTGGAACCACCACAAGACAAAGGTGAGAGTTTGTTTTATACAGCACAAGTGGATTATAGTTTGCAAACCTGAAAAGAGCTGGACATCAATAAAGTCAATGCAGGATTTGAATTTTTTGCAGTTGGATTTTTGGCTTCATTTGAAGGAGTATCCTCACTGTGAAGTTTTGAAATGTTTATATATACCCTATGATGATGTACATATGTGATATCATGTTAACCTTTTATTTGATGCTGGAATGAATTTTAGAGAGTTCAGGAAGACAAAAGGACATTTAGGATCCTGAGCATTGTTGAGTCT
>NW_021619300.1:562-1417 GCF_004785775.1 Grammomys surdaster | reverse complement strand
TAGAGAAACCCTGTCTCGAAAAACCAAATAAATAAATAAATAAATAAATAATTTCAAATATTTTTCAAAAATTATTTACTTTTGCTTACTCCAAAGAGACTTGATTCCTCTTCATTTATTATTCCTCTAATTTTCATAGCTTTTTGTCTTGTTTTTTTGAGATAACCTCTGTATGTAACCCAGGATTAACTTGAACTTCCTGTAATCCTTCTGCTTCAGCTTGCTAAAGCACTGTGCTGAGAGGCATGAGCTATCATACCTTACAGTCAGTCTGCCTTCTCCTTCCCTCTCTTCCCTCCTTTTCTCTTTTTTTGTCAGAAAGACATTTCTACGTCAGTTCATCTAGTTTGAATTCCATCAAGCTCCTTAGACCTCACAAAATTGCTAGTTATGAACAGAGGGTGCAGCTCAGTGTAAGCTGGACACTCAGCATGCCTGCAGTGCTAGGTTTAGTTTCCAGTTCCAAAATAAGTAATAATACTATATGCTCAACTTTCACAAGAATATGCAGATAAAATAGAGAAATTAAACAGAAAGTCCTCTCTATAGGAACTAGTCACAGTAATTTCATCCCCCCCCCCAATCTTCTATAAAACCTTAAGAATTTTTGAAAATCTGAGGCTGGAGTTTTGTTTTTGTTTCTTCCTTGAGACAGGGTTCTTCAGTGTAGCTCTGGCCATCCTGGAACTCAGCTCCTTCTGTACACCAGGCTGGCCTCGAACTCAGAGATCTGTCTGCCTTTGCCTCCTAAATGTCAGGATTAAAGGTGTGTGCCACCACTGACTAGAGGCTGGAAATTTTAAAATTATTTTTTTTGGTTTTTTGAGACAGGGCCTCTATTATGTGACTCTGGCC
>NW_021619300.1:0-462 GCF_004785775.1 Grammomys surdaster | reverse complement strand
TTCCAAAATAAGTAATAATACTATATGCTCAACTTTCACAAGAATATGCAGATAAAATAGAGAAATTAAACAGAAAGTCCTCTCTATAGGAACTAGTCACAGTAATTTCATCCCCCCCCCAATCTTCTATAAAACCTTAAGAATTTTTGAAAATCTGAGGCTGGAGTTTTGTTTTTGTTTCTTCCTTGAGACAGGGTTCCTCACTGTAGCTCTGGCCATCCTGGAACTCAGCTCATTCTGTATACCAGGCTGGGCTCGAACTCAGAGATCTGTCTGCCTTTGCCTCCTAAATGTCAGGATTAAAGGTGTGTGCCACCACTGACTAGAGGCTGGAAATTTTAAAATTATTTTTTTTGGTTTTTTGAGACAGGGCCTCTATTATGTGACTCTGGCCATCCAGAAATTCACTATGTAAACTCGGCTAGCCCCACACTCAAAGATTTATCTGCCTTTCCAGTGCTA
>NW_021619299.1:0-1651 GCF_004785775.1 Grammomys surdaster | reverse complement strand
GATCTCTGAATTCTTCTGCAAGAAAGAAAAAAGTATGCTTGCCGTCTCTTAAGAAATCGAGTATATGCCGGGCAGTGGTGGCACACGCCTTTAATCCCAGCACTTGGGAGGCAGAGGCAGGTGGATTTCTGAGTTTGAGGCCAGCCTGATCTACAGAGTGAGTTCCAGGACAGCCAGGGCTACACAGAGAAACCCTGTCTTGAAAAACCAAAAAAAAAAAATGAATTTGAGTAAATGAGTGGATTGATATGTAAGATAAAAGACTGGATTGGTGTTCTGCAGATGAGCTATCCAGAGAATTTATTAGAATAAAAGGAGAGAACTGCTTGGAGACACACACACATACACACACACACACACACACACACACACACACAGAGAGAGAGAGAAGCAAGGCATGGAGATCCCTTAGAATAGCAAACAAGCAGAATATAGACAGAGAAATCTCCAGAGAGAAAGCAGAGACTGGAAAAGATGGATCAAGCAAAATACAGCTATCAGCTTGGATTCAAGATTTGACTTTGAATCGTTCTTTTTACCACTCGCAGACACCCCTTCTCTCAGAACCCCTCTCCATGCCAAGGCTGGTCCTTGGCAATGATTTAATATCTTAAACATAGAATACATATATACATATATATTAAGACATATGTTTATATGTCTTAATATATATGTACATATATATTAAAGTAATGGTTTATATTCATTTATTTCAATAAACAAGGGTTTAAATATCTAAAACGTTACAGCTTACTGAACATGTACAGATTGTGGTCTCTTATCATTAGTCTCCAAATATTACAGGACACCAGATAATCTCATAGCACTTTCATTCTTTTTGGTATTATAATATAGAGATGAGTAGAAGTATAGGCTCACAGGGTCTAATTTGATACAATATTTTATGTAAGAGATTTGAGTACCTGGATTTAACCCTTTGTGGATACTCAATGGTCGTTGTCTTGCTAAAATCCATTCCCTGATAGAACTCAAACAGCATCTACCCCTAGTGCTAAGATTTCAACCACAAGCAAAGGTGTGATTCCACCAAAGTTCACTCAGAGAAAACAATTTATTAGGGTTACTTCCATAACCGTGGATGAGATGCTTCAGATGGGAGCAGAGTTTCAGCCACACTGGAAGGCCTGAACCCTGCAAGGACGACGGCTTCATCAAGGAAACCCTCTCCTCATCCTTCTCCGTCTATATGCTCTAGATGCCCCCACAAGGCCATGGACAGGTAGGTCAGGGTTGTATACACCTGGTTGGGAGGGGAGGCTGGATATTTAGGTGAGGGTCTCTCACACTCCCTGAGCCCTGCTTTTATAAGGGAAGATAAACAGTCAGCAGGCCAGACTGTCTTTCTGAGCAAAATCCTGGAGATGTTTGCAGTTTAGCCAACACAAAACAGTGAAGACAGCGTTGTATTGACACGAGTGAATACAATAGCAGTTCGAGTGTGACTGCAAACCGACTGAAAATCAGACAACAGCTTGATGGTCTCGAAGGCTAGACGGGCCTCACAGTCACTTCCTCAAAACAACATCTGAATACATTTTATACTTCACGTGTCACCTTAGAAACCTGGGTCCTATGGCAGTGCCCTGTGAATTATGTGATTCTAGCAACAGGGTAATTGTGTGATGGGTTA
>NW_021619298.1:0-1474 GCF_004785775.1 Grammomys surdaster | reverse complement strand
TGATGGGAAAGAATTGGAGGAAGATAAAGTAGTAAGAGAGGACTTAAGGTTAACTGTTTTCTAGTTTTAACTGTCACTTTTTTTTCTTTTTATGGTAGATAACCACATAAAAATACAACTGAAAATGGAAATATAAAGCTGTGAGTGAGGCTCCACAGCTTCAGAATGGCCACTGAACACCAGAGAAGTTCACTGGGATGCAGTGTTCAGAATGCATAAGTGTTAGTTTCCAGTGGCTACGTCACACTAGCTTTGTTACATCTTTATTTGTGAGTTCATCACAATAAAACAACTTTTATAATACAACCCCTAAGAACACTGTTAAGCACCATGGTACAGAATTGATACTTAACATCTATGTTCACCAAATTTTTAATTAAATTTTACAAGAAAATTGTTTCTATGTATTTTCTACTTGTAACATTTTATCTAAGAAAATAACTAGAGAACTATATGCCTCCCTGTTGACAAGTGTTTTCACCAGGGCACTGAGATTATGAATATTTTCATGTGGTTATTTTTCTGTATTTCCCAATTTTTGTATTCATGTGGTTATTTTGAAATCTGGGAAAAAAATGTTATGGTTTGCAAATAAAAGCTATCAAAGCTACCACTGAACTCTTCCAGGCTCCCCAAGGTACAGTGTTGTGCCTTGTGATTTTCAAGCTTATGATGATACAAAAGTGATACACATTCAGCAGAAACCAGGACCTGATGTTTGAATCTTGATCTTCTCTCAGGCTAACAATGTGTGCGAGGGGATACTCGGCAGCATCAGCATCCCCAAAGGTCTAGAGTTCAATACCCGGTAACCACATGGTGACTCACAACCATCTGTAACGGGATCTGATGCCCTCTACTGGCGTGCATGTGTACATGCAGATAATGTACTTCCACATAAAGTAAAAGAAATGGTATTTGTTAAAAAGTAACAAGAAGCTTTTAAACTAAAAAAAAAATAAAATAAAAAGCTGTATATAAGGATAATGATTTATTTTACTCCAGCTTGAGGCTGACAGAACCTAAAGATAAAACAACTCACTGAAATCCTCTTCATATCTATGAAATGGTCTTCAGTTGGAATCACTCACCAGACTTGTGGTTATATGACTTTAGAAGGGTGTATGGCCAAACTGCTGTCTACATTTCCCCCTACTGCTCATCAAGTTCTATACACAAGTAATCACAGAATGACTAGGACACAATTTTAGTGTTTTATTAGTCCATATTTTATCAGTGATCCATAATTTCTATAATTAACTTTGTTACCAGGGGCTCACACACTAAACTGGACTTTAAATTCAGTGAAGTTTACCACATGACACTCGATTGATAAGCTGAAAACATATACCCTGTGCTCATGTGAAGTGTAGGCATAAGGCTTCCATCAAGACAGCAGGCATTTGGAAGATGCTGAGCAGGACTGCGAGATACAGTCACATACAGTGTTCCAAGCAGGCTGCGGTAGTCCTAA
>NW_021619297.1:0-1424 GCF_004785775.1 Grammomys surdaster | reverse complement strand
TCAGTCTTGGTTTTCCTGTGTTTTCAGCTAGCAGACTTGGAGACAGCAGCCTCTCAGCATCTCAGGAGCCTCGGGTTCTTACAATGCCCAAGGCTGTCCCTTCTCAAGCTGATTTCTTCCCACCGTTCTTAGAGCTAGTAGTTTAGCTCTTTACAACTGCTAATATCTTGTAACAGAGAAGTGGCAAGATAAGCCACTTTCTTTTTTAAATTGTTTATTTTACTTATCATTATTGTTGTTGTTATTGATTGTTTTCTTCAAGACAGGGTTTCTTTTCTTTCTTTTTTTTTAATCAAATCATAATTTTTACTTATTCATACAGGGGTTATAAACACAAATGTGGGCAAGGGGATGACACCGGAGTGTGGGTGTTCTGGGGAGGGTACAGATATCTTTCAGAACATGGTATCGCCTGGGTGAAGGTTCGGGGACAGATCACTATGACTCTATGATTCACTTGTCCTTATCTAAGTTGGTACTATCCACCAAGGCTACGTATATACAAGGTCTATGACTACTCAGGCTGATAAATTTGCACAAAAGCTGCCTGTTTATAGCTTATAGCCATCTGTTTCAATGTTTTTCCACAGAGACCCAAGACTTGGTGTTAGTATATGTGTATGACAGGCCTATTGCTGATTTTAGGCCTATGGCTGATTTTAGGCCTTCAGTGTGTAAGCAAGGCTGCCCCTAACATCTCCTCCCTTCTCTAAGTATATAAGAGCTGTGGCGATTCTAATCTTGTGAAGGCAGGGACAGAGGCCTGACCTCCAGTAATTGAAGGGGAAAGACAGGGGTTCTTTGTGTAGCCCTGGCTGTTCTGAAATTTGCTGCATATACAAGGCTGTCCTCAAACTCACAAAGATCTGCTTGCCTCTGCCTCCTGAGTTTTGGGATTAAAGGCATGTATCACCATCCTGGAGCTGTTACAGGTGGTTGTGAGCCACGACATGTGGTTGCTGGTGTTAAAACTCAGGTCCCCTGCAAGATCAGTGAGTGATTTTAGCCACTGAGCCATCTCTCTAGTATACAAGATAAGTTATTTTCTTTAACAAATGTGATGGATTGGGTAGTTTAAAATAAGAGAAAATTGAATTAAATGTATGTATGTATGTATGTATGTATGTATGTATATATGTATGTATATATGGTTACTGTTGGAGCCAGATACAGGAGGCAGATGATGGCACCCTGAGGGCTGAGGGGCAGCAATAAACCACAGTGGGAGTAGAGGATCTAAGATGATGAGGCCAAGTGTGATGTTAGATACTTGAGCTGAGGAAGCAGTCCTGTCCACTGTGTTCCTCCTCTCAGGATGAAGGTAATGTGGGAAGATGGAGGGCTGACAGGAGATGCTTGTAGGTGAGTCCCAGGGAAGTGTCTCTGAGAAACACTTCCAGATACTTCCCCAAATCTGTTTACAA
>NW_021619296.1:0-1612 GCF_004785775.1 Grammomys surdaster | reverse complement strand
AGCTCATTATCACATGATATGTTGAACATTTTGTGTGTGTGTGTGTGAAATAACAATTACAGATGCAAATATTCATGTGCAAAATTATATTGAGGATCATATCACGTGTTAATGAACATGTCACAATTAGGAAATATACATACTATAAAATCACTGGTAAACATATCTGAGAAGTCTTTTGTTTCTTCTTTAAATAGAACAAAAAGGTAGACATATATAGAAATACATATCTATGGGAAATTCTGGATCTTTTAAAAATGACTCATAGTTTTAAACATCTTCTTATTATGATAAGACCTGAGAGCAACTATATAATATGGGTGCAAATATACTTTACAATGTGCATTCTATTACTGCATATATGTTTTAAATTATACATATCAACTGCTGTATTCCGTTAATTGGATACATATTATCACAAAATATATCCGAGGTTAAATATACTTTTGGCATTTATAATGGTGTTATTAATACATTGTTACACCTGTCTTTAAACATTTTGTGTTAACGGAGATTTTAATCGTCCGAAGTAACTGAAAGAATATTATTTATAGACGTTTAATTTATTATATAGAAATATTTCTACTTATTTACAAAAACAAAAATATTTGTTTTATTTTATGACATGTAAATCTAAGATAGTATCAGTTTTACTTCATCTAAACCTAGGCCTTGAACTTTCATACCATGGTTAAGCACACACAACACACACACATACACACACACACCACTCCAGATGGAGGTGGGGTAAGGAATAGATTACCATAGTGTCTGCTGAGACACACAAACCAATGTTACTTCTCATCAAGGAAGAATATTTTATATCAATTAAATTATACTATGATATAATCTTTTCATATGTCTTAGTCATTTAGTTTAACCTTGTTTTAAGATTTTTTTCAAAGTCTTTGAACATATCAAAAACATAAGTATGTTTTTCCTTCATAGATGCACAGTAATATATATTTGTATATATTTATTCTACTTAATTCAAATGTATTTAAAAAGTAAAAAGCTATAATTCTGAATAAGATTTTGTCTAAAACTTGTCAGTGAATTTATTTTCCTACACAAACTGTGCTATATGACACTAAGGCTTCTGGACACACCCTGTTTCTTTAGAAAGGTGCTCCAGGACTATCTGTGGAGATCTTCGTTAAAAAATATATTATTGTTGTTGTTGTTATTTGTTATTACTTGTGTCTGATTTGTATGTGGGATTCTAAGAGCTTGCTTATGTGTGGAGGTCAGAGGACAACTTCCAGATGTCAGTTGTGCCTTTCTACATTGTTGATTCAGAATCTTTCTCTTCCTTCTGGCAGTGTGGCTATTCCTGTCTTGCTGGTCGTTGAGCTGGTCCTGAAAGGGTTATATTTAGAACTCATCTTTCCTTACCAGAGTGAGAATGCTATGATTACAGAGCTGGCTTTTCTAAGTGAATATTTTGGCTTGAACTCAAGTTGCAAAGTTTGTCAAAGAGTGCTTTGATTTAATGAGCCATCTCACTGCACTCTGGATTCCTTCAAGTTCCTAAATATTTTAACTCTTTGGAATATGTTTAATACATTAGTTTATGTTCATTTTGTCATGAATACTAGATACGTAGTGACTT
>NW_021619295.1:0-4515 GCF_004785775.1 Grammomys surdaster | reverse complement strand
CATTTAGTTTGATGCTGGCTACTGGTTTGCTGTATATTGCTTTCACTATGGTGAGGTATGGACCTTGAATTCCTGATCTTTCCAAGACTTTTATAATGAAGGGTGTTGAATTTTGTCAAATGCTTTCTCAGCATCTAGGGATATGATCATGTCGTTTTTTTTCTTTGAGTTTGTTTATATAGTGGATTACATTAATGGATTTCTGTCTACTGAACCAACCCTGCATTCCTGGGATAAAGCCTACTTGATCGTGATAGATAATTGCTTTGATGTGTTCTTGGATTTGGTTCGCTAGAATTTTATTGAGTAATTTTACATCAATGTTCATAAGGGAGATTGGACTGAAGTTCTCTTTCTTTGTTGGGTCTTTGTGTGGTTTACATATGAGCGTAATTGTGGCTTCATAGAATGAATTGGGTAGTGTTCCTTCTGTTTCTATTTTGTGGAATAGTTTGTAGAGAATTGGTGTTAGGTCTTCCTTGAAGGTCTGATAGAATTCTGCACTAAAACCATCTGGTCCTGGACTTTTCTTTGTGCAGAGACTTTTAATGACTGCTTCTATTTCTTTTGGCATTATGGGACTGTTTAGATGGTTTATCTGATCCTGATTTAACATTGGTAACTGGTATTTGTCTAGAAAATTGTCCTTTTCATCCAGATTTTCCAATTTTTTTGAGTATAGGCTTTTTTAATAGGATCTGATGATTTTTTTTTTAGTTTCCTCGGTTTCTGTTGTTAATGTCACCCTTTTCAGTGCTTATTTTATTAATTTGGATACTGTCTCTCTGCCCTCAGATTAGTCTAGCTAAGGGTTTATCTATCCTGTTGATTTTCTCATAGAACCAGCTCCTGGTTGTATTTATTCTTTGTATAGTACTTTTTGTTTCTATTTGGTTGATTTCATCCCTGAGTTTGATTATTTCCTGTTGTCTATTCCTCTTGGGTGTATTAGCTGCTTTTTGTTCTAGGGCTTTCAGGTGTGTTGTCAAGCTGCTAGTGTATGCTCCCTCCAGTTTCTTTTTGTAGGCCCTTAGAGCTATGAATTTTCCTCTTAGCACTGCTTTCATTGTATCCCATAGGTTTTGGTATGATGTGTCATCATTTTCATTAAATTCTAAAAAGTTTTTAATTTCTTTCTTTTTTTTTAGTTTTTAGATAACAGCTTTATTGAGACATTCACACTATACATTTCATCTATTAAAGTGTACAACACATAGGCTTTTTTGTAGATTACACTAATTATTCTTTAAACTGTAGTAACCTGGAGCTCTCCGTGTGCCCATGTTAGGTGAACCTCATACAAGTTTGAAGAAATAATCTACCAAGCACTCCATTTTCCCTCTGTATCTTAGTATTTTATCTGCCATCTCTTGTGTAATGCTCTGAGCTTGGAAAGGGAGGCATATATGTATCTGATGACTTAACCCCCAACTTCTGGCTCAGATTGGGCCAGCAGTGTTTATGTATGATTGGTTGTAAGTTTCTGCAATAGCCACAGTGCTGCAAAGAACTGTCCTTCCTGAACAGAGGGGACTAAATACAGATGCACAACAGAAGCAGTTAGTCTCCTTTTGAGGAAATTGTAGGATTTCCAAAGTCACAGCGTTTTATCCTGGCTTACAGCAACAGATACGGTTTCCTCAACGGAAGGTAGCTTTAAAGTTAATCAGAAACTAGGTGGTCTCATGCATCACTGTCACCATTGTACCTGCAGACATGTCTTGCCCAGTATCTTCATAGTGTGTAGAGTCCATAATCAAGCAGGGTTGTAGAGTGTATTCCAGAAAGTCAGCCAACTAATGAACAGTTGGAGTTCTCCAGTTTCTGCAAGCAGTTCTATGCTGTTGCTTCTTGTTCTTCCTTCTTTTCGTTGTGAAATTATTTACTGTCTTCTTAATAGGCAGAAGAAACAACCATGTCTGGTCAGCATGCAGTTTTGAAAGTGTCAAGATTGTATTGGCAGGAACCTGTGAACGGTTTCTTGATTGGAGATTTGAGAGACATTGATCATGTTTTCAGAGTCTTGCTGTTTCTCCTGGCCATGTGCTTATGGTTCCTCATGGTTCCTCTCTCGTCATGACGGCTTCCTCCTCTCTTTAATTTCTTTCTTTATTTCTTCCCCGACCAGATTATCAAGGAGTAGGGTGTTGTTCAGTTTCCATGTGAATGTGGGCTTTCCATTGTCTTTGTCATTTTTTGAATACCAGCCTTAGACCATGGTGATCTGATAGGATGCAGGGGATTATTTCAATTTTTTAGTATCTGTTGAGGCCTGTCTTGTGCCCAATTATATGCTCTATTTTGGAGAAGGTACCATGAGGTTCTGAGAAAAAGGTATATTCTTTTGCTTTAGGGTGAAATGTTCTATAGATATCAGTTAAGTCCATTTGGTTCATAACTTCTGTTACTTTCACTGTATCTCTATTTAGTTTCTGTTTCCATAATCTATCCATTGCTGAGAGTGGGGTGTTGAAGTCTCCCACTATTATTGTGTGAGGTGTAATGTGTGCTTTGAGCGTTAGTAAGGTTTCTTTTATGAAAGTGGGTGCTCTTGTATTTGGCACATGGATGTTCAGAATTGAGAGTTCATGTTGGTTGACTTTTCCTTTGACAAGTATGAAATGTCCTTCCGTATCCTTTTTTAGAGCTTTAAGTTGAAAGTCAATTTTATTCGATATTAGAATGGCTACATCAGCTTGTTTCTTAAGGCCATTTGCTTGACAAATTGTTTTCCAACCTTTTACTCTAAGGTAGTGTGTGCCTTTGTCGCTGAGGTGGGTTTCCTGTAAGCAGGAAAAAGCTGGGTCCTGTTTGCATATCCAGTCTGTTAGCCTATGCCTTTTTATTGGAGAATTGAGTCCATTGATGTTAAGAGATATTAAGGAGAGGGTGTCATTGCTTCCTGTCATTTTTGCTAATAGTGGAGACATCGTTTGTGTGGTTATCTTCTTTTGGATTTGATGGAACAGGATTATTTTCTTGCTCTTTCTAGGGTATGATTGCCCTCCTTGTATTGGAGCTTTCCTGCTATTATCCTTTGTAGTGCTGGATTTGTAGAAAGATACCGTGTAAATTCGGTTTTGTCGTGGAATATCTTGGTTTCTCCCTCTATGGTAATTGAGAGTTTAGCTGGGTATAGTAGCCTGGTCTGGCATTTATGTTCTCTTAGGGTCTGTATGACATTCGTTCAGGATCTTCTGGCTTTTATAGTATCTGGTGAGAGAAGTCAGGTTTAATTCTGATAGGTTTGTCTTTATATGTTACTTGGCCTTTTTCCCTTACTGCTTTTAAAATTCTTTGTTTGTTTTGTGCATTTTGTGTCTTGATTATTATGTGACAGGAGGTATTTCTTTTTTGATCTAGTCTGTTTGGCGTTCTGTAGGCTTCTTGTATGATTATGAGTATCTCATTCCTTAGGTTAGGGAAGTTTTCTTCTATAATTTTGTTGAAGATATTTATTGGTCCTTTAAGTTGGGAATCTTCACTCTCTTCTATACCTATTATCCTTTGGTTTGGTCTTCTCATTGTGTCCTGGATTTCCTGGATGTATGTGTTAAGAACTTTTTGCATTTTGCATTTTCTTTGACAGTTGTGTCAATATTTTCTATGGTACCTTCTGCACCTGAGATTCTTTCTTCTATCTCTTGTATTCTGTTTGTGATGCTTGTGTCTATGACTCCTGATTTCTTTCTAAGGTTTTCTATCTCCAGGGTAGTCTCCCTTTGTGATTTCTTTATTGTTTCTACTTCCATTTTTATGTCCTGGATGGTTTTGTTCAATTCCTTGATCTGTTTGTTTGTGTTTTCTTGTAATTCTTTAAGGGATTTTTGTGTTTCTTTAAGGGCTTCTTCCTGTTTACCTGTGTTCTCCTCAAGTTTTTTGATAGTGTTATTTATTTCCTTCTTTAGTCCTCTATCCTCATCATTAGAAGTGATTTTAGATCTGGTTCTTGCTTTCCTGGTGATATGGGGAGTTCAGGACTTTCTAATGTGGGAGAACTAGGTTCTGATGAAGGCAAGTACCTTGGGTTGCTGATGCTTATGTTCTTGCGCTTGCCTTTCGCCATTTGGATCTCCTTTGTGCTAACTGTGTTGTCTCTGACTGGGGCCTGTCTTTCCTATTATCTAGGTTGTGTCAGAACTGTTTGGGATGGGTTTTGCTGCAGGGTTAGAGCTGAGGCCCAAGATCTGCTCAGTGCCCCTGTGGAAACCGGAAGGGGCCCAAACTCCGGGCCAGGAGTGAACTCCTGGATCCCAGCGGGTCCCAGTTGCTCCCTGTTTGGGGCAAGTATTGCCTCCTCCTTGCCTAAGATTCTGCTTTGGTTAGAGCTCCTGAGAGCCTCGCTTCCTCTGGGTTCTGTGAGATTGGGTGCAGAGCTGTCTCCCAGGATCTGCCAAGTGCTCAGGCCAGAAGGGAAGGAACCAGTGCTCTGGGCCAGGAGTGAATACCTGGGTCCCAGTGGGCCCCAGTTACCCCCTGTTTGGGGCAAGTGTTGCTGTTTCCTTACCTGGGATG
>NW_021619294.1:0-1218 GCF_004785775.1 Grammomys surdaster | reverse complement strand
CAAGTTTTTCTGCTGTAAACCAAACACTCTTCCTAACTGAAGTGTCACATGTAACATGATTTATGTGTTTTCAGCTGTGTTGTACTTGCCTTTAGCTCTGCAAGTCAGAATGTGCTGAATTGCCCTTATCTTTATATTAGGGTTGTTCAATACATTCTAATGTGCTTTTCTGCTGGAATCTAGCTACATACTTGGACATTCCATATGAAACCATGAAAGATACATGGCCGGGTGTTACAAGTGTTTCTGCTGTATACCAAACACACTTCCTAACTGAAATGGCACATGTAACATGATTTAGGTTTTTTCTGCTTTGTTGTACTTGTCTTTAGCTCTGCAAGTAAGAATACACTGCAATGCGTGTATCTTAAAAAAGGTTAGTTCTATATGTTCTATAGTGCTTTTCTGCTGGAATCTACCAACTTACTAGGACATTCCATATGAAAAAATGAATGATACATGGCCGGGTGTTACAAGCGTTTCTGCTTTAAACTAAACACAGTTCCTAACAGAAATGTCACCTGTAACATGATTTAGGTGTTTTCAGCTCCACTGTAATTGCCTTCAGCTATGGAAGTAAGAATACACTGCAATGCCTGTATCTTTACATTAGGTTTGATCAATACATTCCATAGTGCTTTTCTGCTGCAATCTAGCAACTTAATTGACATTCCATTTGAAACAATCAAAGATACATGGTTGGATGCTACAAGTCTTTCTGCTTTAAACCAAACACACTTCCTAACTAATGTAACATGATTTAGGTGTTTTCAGCTCTGTTGTACTTGCCTTTAGTTCTGGAAGTAAGAATACACTGCAATGCATTTATCTTTACATTAGGTTTATTCAATACGTTCTATAGTGCTTTTCTGCTGGAATCTAGCAACTTACTTGGACATTTCATATGAAACAATGAAAGATACATGGCAGGATGCTACATGTGATTCTGCTTTAAACCAAACACACTTCCTAACTGAAATGTCACATGTAACATGATTTAGTTGTTTTCAGCTGTGTTGTACTTGCCTTTAGCTCTGCAAGTAAGAATGTGCTGAAATGCCCTGATCTTTACATTAGGGTTGTTCAATACGTTCTAATGTGCTTTTCTGCTGGAATCTAGCCACTTACTTGGACATTCCATATGAAACCATGAAAGAAACATGGCTGGGTCGTACAAGTGTTTCTGCTGTATACCAAACACACTTCCTAATTAAAATG
>NW_021619293.1:0-5458 GCF_004785775.1 Grammomys surdaster | reverse complement strand
TAAAAACAGCATGTAATTACAGCTTAGGCACTGTCAATCTGCCCAATTCTTTCTCCCATCTGATTTTAATATGTAATGCACTCTCATTTGTCAGGTGAACATTAGAGTTACAGCCACTTTGTCTACACTGCCGGTAGCAATAGAAAATGAAGGGCAGAAAGAACACAAAATCTAGGTGACAAAATCAACTTTAAAGTGTTGTTATAACATTTTTTAGTTAATTTATGATTTTTTGTAGCAAGAATAGTTTCAGAGATGAAAAGCAAATGTGCTCTTATAGATAGGATACACTAAAAACAAAGACTTGCTTTATTTTGATGGTCTGAGAGCTTTCTGCCAATGAAACATATTGCATGAAAAAGGGAAAATGACATTAAGAGACAGACTGATTTGTTTTGTTTGAATTTAAAGAATGATAATAAATTACAGTTGAATCAATATGTAATAGTCTTTGTAATAGTCATTTATGGTCTTTTTTATGTTGGTTTGTTTGGTTTTTTTTTTGTTTGTTTGTTTGTTTTTGATCAAAAGCCACACTGAGATGGTGACACTTTGATTCTTGTTTTGAAGAATGTGTTTAGACATTTAGCATTTTTATATATCAGTTTGTATATGTTTAACATAATATAAAATTAATGTACACATACTGTATGATATTACATATGTCATTTAATTTATTTTTATACTTGTTTAAACATTAGTTTTCCTTAAAGAGAAATTAAACGACCAGGAAACTCTGTAATTCCACAATCAAAAATCATGAGAACTCATACAAGAAAATGACCTGGGCTTGTTTCCTGCATGATACAGATTTCACATTGCTGAGAGCAAACTTGATTTAACAGACGTAGACAGGGCCCAAGAATGAGCTTACTATAAACTCCTGTGTGATCCTCACTTTCTAAACAGACAGAATGAGAACTGGATCTGTCAAAGTCATTCCTCCCTGGGCTTCCCAATTTTGTGTCTCTGGGTTCATTATTGCTTCCCTCCTTTGCATTTACAATTAGGAAAATTGAATTAATGTTTTTAAATTGGACTAAATTCTTCTCTCACACAATGTATTCTGACTACTGTTTTTGCTCCAGGTAATCCTCATAAGTCTAGCCTACTTTCCTTCTTTCTCAGATCCACTCATCCTGCTCCATTTCCTCTTCAGAAAAGAAAATACCTCCAAGAGGAAACAGCCAAATAAGACCAAAGAAACAAAAGGCAATAGACCTCATCCTGAGTCTGGACAGGGTAACTCAATAGGAGGAAAAGAAGCTGAAAGGGTTTATGGCTCCATGGGGAGAGCAACAATACCAACCGACCAGGTCTCCCAGGGTCTAAACCACAAACCTGGAAGCAAATAGGGAGGGACCCATGGCCACAGCTGCATATGTAGGGGAGGATGACATTGTCAGACATAGGTGGGTGAGGAAGTCCTTAGTCCAGTGAAGGCTGGATGCCCCAGTGTTGGGGAAATCCTGGGTGTGGTGGTGGAAGGGGGAGGGTGGCTGGAGGCATATCCTAATAGAAGCAGGAGGAATGGGGTGTGATAAGGGGGTTCCTGCGGGGTGAGGGAGAATAGAGATAGGGGATTATATCTGAAATCTTAATAAACTATCAAATAAAAAATTTAAAAAAAAAGAAAAGAAGGAGTGAAAATATCATTCCTTTATTTAAACTACCACATTCCACTTCCTGGTCCCCATGTGCTTGTTCAAACAAATGAGTGTATGGGGACCATATGTTAAAATAGCACAATGCAAAATACATGAGGTTCAAATGAAAAAGTCTCCATCATCTATAGCAGTCCAAAAATGTAAAAAGTCCAAAGTTCAAAGTCTCTTCATAGACTCATCTAATCGTGTAACCGTAATCCCCAATATTATCAAAACAAATAGCATATCGTATAGGTTCAAATTCACAGGAAGTATTCCTAAATCCACTAAATGCCCTTGTGAGGAAATACTGAACCTAAGGAAGACCAAAAATCAGCAGAGTAATCTCCAAGATTTGCATCTCCATGTCTTGTGTAAAAGAGTTCTTCAGATCTATGACTCCTTTGTGCTTTCTTCACTGCAGCACAATTCTTTCTCTTTGGCTGGTTTTACTCCCTGAAAGTAGTTTTACTGAGCAGGTGCCCCACAGCTCTGTGACCTCAAAATCTTGGGGTCCTCAAGGTAACTTCAATATTACAGCTTCATGTTCCCATATCTGGGATGCACATGTGATCTTCTGCGCATCAAAAAATAAAAACGGTCACTTCTCCAGCTCTTCCCTCTATAGCACTCTAGGTTCTGGTTGACTCCAGCCTACTGCTGCTGCTGCTCTTTCTACTCATCCCATGGCACTGACATCTTCAATATGCTGGGTCCTCCTGCTGAAACTAGGCTTCACTGCTTTCCTTTCATACACTCCCTTCATGGGGCCAAGCCTTAGCTGTTCTCCATAACACATTCATGCCTTAAAAATGGTGCTATGTTAGTGATATTTACACATAACCAAAACCATCTGCACCATAAGGTACAGCCTTGACTATCTCTGGAACACAGCTTCATTGTCCTCTCAGAAAACACTCACCTAAGATTTCACCTCAGTGATGATGGTTTCCTCTTCAGCACTGAAAATTTTTTAACAATAGCTAACCAGTATCAACTGTGTCAGTAATCCCTTCTAGTCTTGCCTCTAAAGACAGAGGCACATGGACAAAGCTGCTGAGTTCTGCTGCTTTCTGGGGCTAGAACATGGCCCTTCTATTACATTATCATCAGCTTTCTAACTTTCAACAACTTCACTGACTAAGCTTGGTGCTACTGGAACTTACTCTGTAGTTTAACCTTGAACTCAGAGGTATGCATGGCTCTGTCTCCTGAAGAATGGGATAAAAGGTTTGTGTGTGACACTTTGTCTAAGGATTTCTTTACCTAAATCTTGTTCTGGACCAAGATGACTTGAACCAGAAATCTGCTGACTCTCTTCTCCTGGGATGAAAGGCATGTACATGCCTGGACCTAAGTATTTTCTTTTAGATCTTAAATTCAAAACCCAGAATCATAATGACAATCTATCCTTTCTCAATTTGACACATACTTGTATCTCCTTATATCCACATGGAAACAATAACCAGGTAATAATAATCCCTATCATGATACTGTTCTCATTCATACAACTTAACATCCCTATATTTAGAATGGAATCTAAATATAGGTGAATGGAATCTTGGCATAACATCACCATTTCTTTAATACCATCAGATAGCTTTGATTACAGGATTTAGCTTTCATTCAACTTCCTGATGAGCCTTTTCTCTTTGAATCTAACATTTTAAAATTTCCATTTCTAAGATTACTATGTTTGATCAAAAGAATCACCATGAGAGTATACATAAGACAAAGGCTAAGCTTGGTTTTCCTGAGACTTTATTTGTCAAGGCAATCAACATAAACCTCCTTAGCTTAGCCTCAAGGACACTCTTCAGACAAGGGAAAAAGGCAGCAACATTCTTCAGCAAAACATCATAAAAACTATGTACAAAATTCAAATCAAACTTAGTACATATGCATGTGTTCCATTTCCCTACTAGAATGGACCATTGAGTTCCAATTAATGTGTGTACCAATACAAGGTCTAAAAATCCACATTGCTCCAAAGAAAAACATCATCAAGACTATCATAACAATACTTATGTCTGGGGTACCAACTTCTGTCTTAGATAGAATTTCCATTGCTAAGAAGAGACACTGTGCCCAAGGCTACTGTCTTAAAGGCAAGTAGTTAATTGGGCCTGGCTTACAGTTTCAAATGTTTAGTCAGTTACCATCATAGCAGGAAGATTAGCAGCATGCAGGCAGCCATGATCCTGGAGATGGAGCTCAGAGTTTTACATCTTCATGAGGAGGCATCCAGGAAGGGACAGTCTTCCAGCCAAACAGTAGCAGGATCTGTTTTATCCTGGCCAGATCTCCAAAGACCACAATCATAGGAATTCACTTCCTTCACAACAGTACCATCTACTTCTACAAGGCCAAACATCTTAATATTGCCACTTCTTTGGTCCAAGCATATTCAAATCACAGCAGTTTACTTCTACTATGAATTCTTTCATGCATTTAAATATGATTACGACATGCAGAGGCTTTAACACTTTGATTATTTTCAGAAGGTTTTTCTCTAGTATGTGTTCATTTTTGTATTCAGAGACTACTGTGGCATGTAAAGGATTCTCCATCTTGAGTACATTCACAAGGTTTCTGTCCAATATGTGTTCTTTAATGTCTTTGGAAACTATAGTGATATGCACAGGCTTTTCCATGCTCATTTCATTCATAAGGTTTCTCTAAAGTGTGTGTTTCTTGAAGTACTTAGAGGGTACAGTGTCATGAAAAGGCTTTACCACATTCGTTACACTCATAGGGGCTCTCTCCACTGTGCGCTCCTTCATGTATTTGGAGACAACTGTGATATACAAAGGCTTTTTCACATTGATTAAATTCATGAGGTTTCTCTCCTGCAGATTTTCTTTTGTGTATTCAAAAATGACTGTGTCCTGGAAAGGCTTTACTTTATTCATGACATTCACGCAGTTTCTCTACAGTATGTGTTGTTTTACATATTGGGCAAAAACTGTAACTTGCAAAGGCTTAGTACACTGATTACCTTGATAGGATTGCTCTCTTGAATGTGTTCTATTATGTATTTGCAGATGACAGTGAATTCACAGGTTTCACCACAGTGATCACATTAACAGGGGTTATCTCCAGAGTGATTTTTTTTTGTGTGTAAAGAATGAAGATATGCAAATGCTGTACCACATCTATGACATTCATGTGGTTTATCTCTTGTATGACTCTTTTATAAGACTGCAGATGACGATGACTTTCAAATGCTTTAGAACTCTGATTACATTCATAACCTTCTCTCCAATATGTACTCTTTTATAATAAAAGAGAGTACAAGGTTGTGAAATGTCTTTAACTCATTGATTACATTCATGAGGTTTCTTTTCAGTATGAGTCTTTTATGTTTTGGAAAGTAGTGGGAAGTGCAAAGGCTTTAGCACATTGGTTACTGTCTTAGACAGGGTTCCTATTCTTGTACAAAACATCATGACTATAAAGAAGTTGGAGAGGAAAGTGTTTACAGAGCTTACACTTCGATGTGGCTGTTCCTCACCAAAGAAAATCAGGACTGGACCTAAGCAGGTCAAAAAGCAGAAGCTGAGCCAGAGGCCATGGAAGGATGTTATTTACTGGTTTGCTTCCCCTGGCTTGACATCACACTACTTATTAGAGGAACAATGTGTATAGGCGAAGAGATTATGATGTCAACAGATAAAGGTTGCATAATGCCCAAAATTAACCTATATCACTCACCTTCCCAGGGAACAGGTAACTTCCTGGAATGCTGGAAGTTTTAGTTCTTGGAAAATAACAAAGTCTCATAGAACCCAAGACTACCATCCCAAGAATGA
>NW_021619292.1:0-2273 GCF_004785775.1 Grammomys surdaster | reverse complement strand
AGGGTTACCTGCCAATAATGTGGTTGAAGGATGACTACATTGAACTCTTTCCTCTCTAAAAAGGACAATGCTTTGTTCTTACCTGATTGACACTCTTCTGCCTATGGAGTTGTCGTTCCTGTATGCATGCTTCTCTCAAAACCTTAGTCTTACTGAATGTCTTACATAGGATTTCAGAATGTTTAATTATCCAAAAACATATTTGATACAATATTGTACCAGACTAACAAACTTACTTCATGTCCAGGAAACTGTGACCATGAGCCCAAACTGGAGATTACACATCTTATACCTGAAGTGCAGTAGATCCTTTATTGTATTTCCTGGTGCTAGCAAGTCTTTGATTAAAATAAATTGGAAAATAAAACAGCCTATTCCAATCAGAATGACAAAGGATACAGAGATATCAGAAATACTGGTAGGCATCACTACCTTTGGAAAGTGTCACAACTTGCTGAGGTGCTGGTAGAGGAAGGTGGAGAAAAGGTAAAATGGATAAAACAGGAATTACTTATAAACGTCAGCTAAGGCCACATGACCAATAGTAGAAAAGAGAATTCTCCCATTTGTGGTTTTGTATTATTTAACTTAGAATGCATTTATGTAGACATTTGTGTTTTCTTGTTGGGTTCAGTAGTGTCCTGTGTCTGGCCACCATGGGTCTAGGGCCGCTTGGGGAAGCAGGACTTGGGAAGTTTGACTTAGCACACCCCACAATGGCTCTGGGTGTGGGGTTGAGAGTTCTTGGCTTGTTGTTGCTGGCTGGCTTGGGTTTTTAATCTCGGTGGTGGGGCGAGCAAGAAGGTCTTCTGCAGGAGATTATAGGGTGGCTCTGTAGGCGAAGGCCTTCTCCAATGCTACCCAAAGCAGATGCTGATGAAAAGAGACAGTCGATGGTTTTAAAGCATTTCTTTAAGTCACGATGGAGAGTGGTGATGAGTAAAAACCATACCTCCTTTTCTCAGGGCTTGCCTGAGGTTAAATATATTTTGAGGGAAGAATTATGTGGGAAGGAAAGCTTAATTGGCTACACCCTTCTGGGCTATAGGTACCTTATTAAAATAGAGATCTGTATTGATGCTATATGACTTGTGGTCATGTCCTCTACCTGTGGAGGGGCTAGGGACTTGCCCTTACATGACTGAAGGACACAAATCTATGTAGGCCTCGTGCCAGGAGCCTGGTTTCTAGGGGCATGGCAAAACTCTTGCCATCCTTTGGGATCACCTGGAGTCACCGGGGTTTCCAGCCTGTGCTCCACCAGAAACCGGCTGCCTTCCAAGGTACTACATGACCAATTGTAGGAAAGAGTATTCACTTACGTGTGCTTTTGTTTTATTTTATGTATAATGTATTTATGTAGATACTTTTGTTTCTTTTCTGAGTTTCGTTATCAGGGGATAGGATATCACTATAGAGTAGCATCAAGATAATAATGTTTCTAGACAGATATGGCCACATATTCTAAATTTATCATGTGTTTACAGTTGTCCACGTCTCTTTGTCACTATTGGGACACTGTAGGGCTTGATCTTGTGTGAGTCTTATGAATGCTGGGAAATCTCTGTGAGTTCATATGATAATCAGTCCTTTTTTCTTAGTGATACTGTTTTACTGAAGTCACCCAATACCTCTGTCCCTTATACTTATTGATCTGCTTTTCCACATAGATCTCTGATACCTGAGTGTTGTGGTTGTTCTATATTAACTGGTGGTAAGGATATAGTCCTGAAGACAAACCTTACTTATATCATCAAATATGGAGAATTTGAGCTGGTTCCTAACTAGAATGTTTACCACTGGTGATTGGAATTCAAATTGCTAGAAAGTACACCAACATGCTACCAGAGGAAAAGGTAAAGGGAATAAAGACCAAGTGGGTCCTACTGCATAAAAATTCCTCCTCTTCAAATGTTCATTTAAAACAAGCAATGTACCCTCTTACAAAATGGTCCCTCATCTAAGGCTCAGCGAAAAGTGAAGATCGTAGAAAAGATCTTGAGAGTCAAAGGATAAGAAAGCAAGATGTGAACATATACCTTCTGGGATTGGCAGAAAGTACACCATGAAGTCTAACCAATATGACCTCCAAAACATAATGAGAAAAATGGTCACAGTGTGCATGACAGCTTGGAAGGAAGAAAGCTGGCAATGTATTATCTACATAACCATTTACAGGAAACTATAGACCTGGGAATGGCAGAGGTTGTCATCCTCAGGGACAATCAGAAAACAAATACTGGAGATATACTACCAATAACGAGCCATCAGAC
>NW_021619291.1:0-1499 GCF_004785775.1 Grammomys surdaster | reverse complement strand
GATGTTCCGGCTCTTCTCCCTCATCCTTTCAACCAGGGCCTGTACTTCTGTGAGGTTATCTGGATAGGATAGGAGACATTGGAGGTAAAAGGCTGGATTATGAAATGGTTCTTCCTGCCACTCCAGTGTCCTAACAGGACACTCATTTGGTCCCTCAGTGCTGGATAGTTTTATGTCAACTTGACGCAAGCCAGAATCATTTGGCAAAAGGGAACGTCTAGTGAGAAAATGCCCCCACTAGACTTGCCTGTAGGCAAGCCTGTAGTGCATTTTCTTGATTGATTGATGGGCCCAGTTCACAGTGGGCGGTGCCACCCCTGGGGTGGTGGTCCTGAGTGCTATAAGAAAGCAGACTGGCAAGCCCTGGGGAATAACAGTTAAGTTGCACTTGCCCATGGCTTCTGCTTCAGTTCCTGCCCTAACCTCCCTCCGTGATAGACTTATACACTGTAAGATGAAATAAACCCTTCCTTCCCCAAGTTGCTTTTGGTCATGGTGTCTTATAGTGACAATAGGATACCATAAGACACCCTCCCTCTGACAAGGCACCCTGAGACTCAGAAAAATGGCAGCTCTTCTAAACCACCCCACCATTCCCATCCTCCTGCTCACCATCCAGGATAAAAATGAAGACCATGGTGTCAATTTCCTTGAGGGATGGCAGGATGGAAGTCAGGAAGTCATCCTGGGAGAAGGTGAACTGGGGACCCTGGGACAGAAAAAGATAAGAGAATTCCTTCTGGCCGGGCGGTGGTGGCTCACACCTTTAATCCCAGCACTTGGGAGGCAGAGGCAGGTGGATTTCTGAGTTTGAGGCCAGCTTGGTCTACAGATCCAGGACAGCCAGAGCTACACAGAGAAACCCGTCTCAAAAATCCAAAACCAAAAGAGAGAGAGAGAGAGAGAGATCCTTCCTTCCATCAGGACACTCAAGAGTAGAGACTTGAAGACTGAAGGGGACCTTAGGGGACATCTAATATAGCCCTCTTGGTTTCAGTTGAAAAGAGTCAGGATTCAAAATGGTAGCATTTTGCCAAAGGTTATGTAGCAGGTGAGTGGACTAAAGCCAGGCAAACCCAGAGCCTTCCACCTTCGACTGCTTCAGATCTCCATGTCCTCTGACCAGTCCCTTTCTGGGACTGATGATCCCCTCATGTTCCCTCACCTCCAGGTCCCACTCCCCTACTGCCCTCTGCACACTCGTGAATTTTACAACTTCCCATGTCCTATCCTCTTCCAACCGGGTTGGTGAGCTCATCCTTCTGGTTAAACATGTCACTGTGGTCACCAATAAGAAAGCCATGGATAGCCGGGCAGTGGTGGTGCACACCTTTAATCCCAGCACTTGGGAGGCAGAGGCAGGCGGATTTCTGAGTTCAAGGCCAGCCTGGTCTACAGAGTGAGTTCCAGGACAGCCAGAACTACACAGAGAAACCCTGACTCGAAAAAAAAAAAGAAAGAAAGAAAGAAAGAAAGAAAGAAAGAAAGAAAGAAAGAAA
>NW_021619290.1:0-1161 GCF_004785775.1 Grammomys surdaster | reverse complement strand
TCTCCTGCTAGATCAGGTGGGCCTGCAGCAGATGGTGGGTCTGGTGCATCTGGATCACCTCCTAGTAAAGAGGCCCAAGCCTGAGCCTGGAGTTCTAGACTCTGTTGTAGAGCACCATATGGCTCCCATGGACAGGTGCAGGTGGAGGACATAGAGCAGCTATTTTGCTCCAGCTTTCTTCTACAGACACACAATAGTCTTGACTGAATCCCATGGCTACCAGTAATGGCCATACTGTGCAAATGGTAGAGAGCAGGAGAGCGAGTAATACATATGTAACTCTTAGCACCAGACCCCATGCCTATGGACCACCCCTCAGATGTCTGATAGTGGGAGGGGCAGCTGGCTAGCACCCCTGGGTGACTGAGGAGACCAACTCCCAGGCTACATGGGATCCATAGCCTTAAAAGGCAAAGGGCTGAGCTGCCACAAAATTCAGCCAACAGGGCCAATCTGGTCACCAGGAGTGGACTCTGCTGGCAGGGGCAGAAGCAGAATCTGAGGTGCTAGAGATGGAGCAGGGAGTGGATGATATAAGAATTCAGGACATATCAGGTGCCCTGGAGTTCTGGGGCCTTGAAGCAAAGCCTTTAAACAGAGCTCTCTTCTGTGCTAAGGGTGGGTGTGCTCAAGACAAATGCCTGGGGGACATGCTCACGCAGACACTGAAACCCCGAGTTGGGCAGAAAATGTAGATAGAACCAGCTTACTAAGATGTTGGCTATCTTTCTATTCCAGGGACTCCTATCCAGGCCTGCTGTCCACTTGTCATTTTGAGTGCCCAAAGAACAGGTTCTATGCCAGAGTTGTTTCTAGGAACCTCATTCTGCTATCAGGAGGTCTCCCATCCTAGGGTGCTCACTGGCATGACTGAAGATAAACAAGAATTCTCCCCACAGTTTGGAAATCATTTACAAATGCACCAGAGGAAGTGGCAGGTGCTGATGTGGGCTAGCCCATGGCCACTACCCAAATATTGCTGTGTGGTGCCCCTAGAAACAAGGTCTTCTAGTTTTGAAAGTCCAACAGAAGCCTCCTGGCCAGGCTCATACTACCTCCAGATCTGCTATATTTATAAGCTGCCCATGGCTGACACTCCAGGCCCTTGCCCAAATCCAGAGATAAGGCCCTATGCTAACAGACCTGCTGTCCCGAACTTTC
>NW_021619289.1:0-4294 GCF_004785775.1 Grammomys surdaster | reverse complement strand
ACTTTATTTAAAAACCAGTTCTGTGAATATCTTTATTTAATAACCAATTCTGTGAATATATTTATTTAATACCCAATTCTGTCAATATCTTTATTTAACAAACAATTCTCTCAGTATCTTTATTTAATAACCAATTCTGTCAATATCTTTATTTAATAAACAATTCTTTCAATATCTTTATTTAAGAACCAATCCTGTGAATATCTTTATTTCACAACCAACTCTGTCAATACCTTTAGTTAGTAAAAAGTTCTGTCAATGTCTGTATAAATTAACCAATTCTGTCTGTCAATATCTTTATTTAATAACCAGTTCTTTCAATATCTTTATTTAATATTCAGTTATGTAATAATCAATTATGTCTATATCTTTTTTAAAATCCAATTCTGTCAATAACTTTATTTAGTATCCAATTCTGCCAATATCTTTATCTAAAAAATTTTCTGTCAATATATTTATTTAAAAACCAATTGTGTAAATATATTTATTTAATAACCAATTCTGTCAATATCATTAGTTAATAATCAATTCTTTGATAACCAATTCTGTCAATGTCTTTATTTAAAAACCAATTCTGTCAATAACTTTATTTAAAACCAATTCTGTCAATATCTTTATTTATCAAACAATTCTGTCAGTATCTTTATTTAATAAACAATTCTGTCAATATCTGTATATAATAACCAATTCTGTCTGTCAATATCTTTATTTAATAATCAAATCTGTCAATGTCTTTATTTAATAACCAATTATGTCAGTATCTTTATTTAATAAACAATTCTTTCAATATCTTTATTTAAAAACCAATTCTGACAATATCTTTCTTTAAAAAGCAATTCTGTCAATATCTTTATTTAATAAACAAGTCTGTCAATATATTTATTTAATAACCAATTCTGTCTGTATATTTATTTGAAAACCAATTCTGTCAACATCTTCATTTAATAAACAATTCTGTCAATATCTATATTAAAAAACCAATTCTGTCAAATGCCTATTTAAAAACCAGTTCTCTCAATATCTTTATTTATTAACCAATTCTGTCAATATCATTATTTAACAATCAATTCTGCAAAAAATATTCTGTCAATATCTTTATTTAATAATCAATTCTGTCAATATCTTTATTAAAAAACAAGTTCTGTAAATATCTTTATTAAAAACCAATACTGTCAATATCTTTATTTAATAAACTATTCTGTCAATATCTTTATTTAAAAACCAATTCTGTCAAAATCTTTATTTAATAACAATTTCTGTCACTATTTTTACTTAAAAACGAATTCTGTCAACCTCTTTATTTAATAAACAATTCTGTCAATTTTATAAATAAGCCATTTTGTCAATAGGTTTATTTAAAAACCAATTCTGTCAATATGTTTATTTAAAAACCAATTCTGTCAGTACCTTTCTTTAAAAACCAGTTCTGTCATTATCTTTATTTAATAACCAATTATGACTGGCAATATCTTTAATTAATATCCAATTCTGTCAATATCTTTAGTTAGTAACCAGTTCTGTCAATATCTTTATTTAATAACCAGTTCTGTCAATATATTTATTTAATAACCAATTCTGTTAATATCTTTCTTTAAAAACCCATTCTGTAAATAAATTTATTTAAAAACCAATTCTGTCAATATTTTAATTCCAAACCACTTCTGTCAACATCTTTATTTAAAAACCAATTCTGTCAATCTCTTTATTTAAAAACCAATTCTGTCAATATCTTTATTTATTAACCAATTCTGTCAATATCTTTATTTAATAAACAATTCTTTCAATCTCTTTATTTAAGAACCATTCTGTCAATATCTTTATTTAAAAACCAATTCTGTCAATACATTTAGTTAGTAATAAGTTCTGTCAATATCTGTATAAATTAACCAATACTGTCTGTAAATATGTTTATTTAATAATCAGTTATGTCAATATCTTTATTTAATAACCCATTCTGTGTGGCAATATCTTTATTTCACATCCAATTCTGTCAATATTTTAATTTAATAACCAATTCTGTCAATATTTTTATTTAATAATCAGTTATGTAATAACCAATCCTATCAATATCTTTATTTAAAAACCAATTCTGTCAATACCTTTATTTAATAAACAATTTTGACAATATCTTAATTAACCCCAATTTTGTCAATATCTTTAATTAATAACCAATTATGTCAATATCTTTATTTAATAACCAATTCTGTCAATACCTTTAGTTAGTAACCAGTTCTGTCAATATCTGTATAAATTAACCAATTCTATCCATCAATATCGTTACTTAATAAATAATTCTGTCAATATCTTTGTTCGATAACCAATCTGTCAATATCTTTATTTAATAATCAGCTATGTAAAAACCAATTATGACTATATTTTTGTTTTTAATGCACTTCTGTCAATAACTTTATTTCGTATCCAATTATGTCAATATCTTTATTTAAAAAAACATTCTGTCAATATCTTTATTTAAAAAACCAATCCTGTAAATATATTTATTAATAACCAATTCTGTCAATATCATTAGTTAATAATCAATTCTTTGATAACCCATTCTGTAAATACTTTATTAAAAAACCAATTCAGTCAATATATTTATTTAAAATCCAATTGTGTCAATAACTTTATTTAAAAACCAATTCTGTCAATATCTTTATTTAACAAACAATTCTGTCAGTATGTTTATATAATAAACAATTCTGTCAATATCTTTATTTAAAAACCAATTCTGCCAATATCTTTATTTAAAAACCAATTCTGTCAATATCTTTATTTAATAACCAGTTCTGTCAATATCTTTATTTAATAACCAATTCTGTCTGTAAATTCCTTTATTTAATAATCAAATCTGTCAATATCTTTATTTAAAAACCAATTCTGTCAGTATCTTTATTTAATAAACAATTCTTTCAATATCTTTATTTAAAAACCAATTCTGACAATATCTTTAATTAAAAAGCAATTCTGCCAATATCTTTATTTAATAACCAGTTCTGTCAATATCTTTATTTAATAACTAATTCTGTCAATATCTTTATTTAAAAACCAATTCTGTCAACATCTTTATTTAAAAACCAATTCTGTAAAAATCTTTATTTAATAACAATTTCTGTCAATATTTTTACTTAAAAACGAATTCTGTCAACATCTTTATTTAATAAACAATTCTGTCAATATCTTTCTTTAAAAACAAATTCTGTCAATATCTTTATTTAATAATCAATTCTTTTCTAGCCATTTCTGTCAATCTGTTTATTTAAAAACCAATTCTGTCAACATCTTTATTTAATAACCAATTCTGTCAATATCTTTATTTAATAAACTATTCTTTCAATATCTTTATTTAAGAACCAATTCTGTCAATATCTTTATTTAAAAAACAATTCTGTCAATACTTTTAGTTAGTAAATAGTTCTGTCAATATCTGTATAAATTAACCAATTCTGTCTGTCAATATCTTTATATAGTTACCAATTCTGTCAATATCTTTGTTCAATAACCAATTCTGTCAATATCTTTATTTAATAATCACTTATGTAATAACCAATTATATCTATAACTTTATTTTAAATCCAATTCTGTCAATAACTATATGTAGTATCCAATTCTGTCAATATCTTTATTTAAAAAAACATTCTGTCAATATCTTTGTTTAAAAACCAATTCTGTAAATATATTTATTTAATAAGCAATTCTGTCAATATCTTTATTTAATAATCAACTCTGTTCTAGCCATTTCTGTCCATCTCTTTATTTAAAAACCAATTCTGTTAATATCTTTATTTATAACCAACACTGTCAATATCTTTATTTAATAAACAATTCTTTCAATATCTTTATTTCAGAACCATTCTGTCAATATCTTTATTTAAAAACCAATTCTGTCAATAGATTTAGTTAGTAACCAGTTCTGTCAATATCTGTATAAATTAACCAATTCTGTCTGTAAATATCTTTACTTAGTAACCAATTCTGTCAATATCTTTGTTCAATAATCAATTCTGACAATATTTTATTTAATAATCAGTTATGTAATAACCAATTCTGTCAATATCTTTATTTAAAAACCAATTCTGTCAGTATCTGTATTTAATAATCAGTTATGTAATAACCAATCCTGTCAAAATGTTTATTTAAAAAACAATTTTGTCAATATCTGTATTTAAAAACCAATTCTGTCAATATCTTTATTTAATAACCAATTCTGAAATATCTTTATTTAATAAACAATTCTTTCAATATCTTTGTTTAAGAACCAATTCTGTCAATATCTTTATTTAAAAACCAATTCTTT
>NW_021619288.1:0-1537 GCF_004785775.1 Grammomys surdaster | reverse complement strand
TTCGATTTCTTTCTCCAGAGACTTGAAATTCTTGTCAAACAGATCTTTTACTTGCTTGGTTAAAGGCACAACAAGGTATTTTATGTTATTTGTGTAGGTTGTCATATCCCTAATTTCTTTCTCAGCCTCTTTGTCCTTTGAGTAAGGGAAGACTATTGATATATTCAAGTAGATTTTTTTATCCAGCCACATTTCTGAAGGTTTTATTTTTTTTTAAATCAGGTTTAGGAGTTCTCTGGTTGAAGTTTTGGGGTCATTTAACTATACTACCTTATCATCTGCATATAGTAATATTTTGATTCCTTCCTTTCCAATTTGTATACTTTTGACCACCTTTTGTTTTCTAATTGCTCTGGCTAGAGCATACTGTACTATACTGAATAGTTAGGAAGAGAGAGGGTAGCAATGTGTAGTCCCTGACTTTAGTAGGATTGCTGTAAGTTTTTCTTCATTTAGTTTGATGTTGGCCACTAGTATGCAGTATATTGCTTTTACTATGTTTAGGTATGAGTCTTTAATTCCTAATCTTTCCAAGACTTTGATCCTGAAGGGGTGATGACTTTTGTCAAATGCTTTCTCAGCATCTAGTGAGGTGATCTTGTGGTTTTTTTCTTTGATAATGCTTATGTAGAGTATTTCGTTGACAGCTTTCCATATTTTGAACCATCCCTGAATTCCATGGATAAAGCCTACTTGACTATGTTGGATTATTTTTTCTTTTTGATATGTTCTTGGATTTGGTTTGCAAGAATTTTTTGTGGTATTTTTGTGTCGATATTGATAAGGGGATATTGGTCTGAAGTTCTCTTTCTTTGTTGGATCTTTGTGTGGTTTAGGCATGAACATATTTGTGGTTTCATAGAATTGATTGTGTAGTGTTCCTTTTACTTTGTGGAATAATTTGAATAGAATTGGTATTAGGTATTTTTGGAAGGTCTGATAAAATTCTTCACTAAATTCATCCAGTCCTGGGCTGTTTTTTTTTTGTTGTTGTTGTTGTTTTGCATTGTTTTTTTTTTTTTTTTGATTGGGAAACTTTTAATAACTGCTTCTATTTCTTTAAGGGATATAGGATTGATTGGGTGGTATATCTGATCTTGATTTAACTTTGACACCTGATATCTGTCTAGAAAATTGTCCATTTCATCCAGATTTTCCAATTTTGTTGAGTATAGGCTTTTGGATTAGGATCTGATGATTTTTGTTAATTTCTTCAGTTTCCGTTGTCATGTCTTCCTATTCTAATCTTCTTATCTTGGATACTGTCTCTGTGCCCTCTGGTTAGGCTAACTAAGGGTTTATATATCTTCTTGATTTTCTCAAAGAACCAGCTCCTGGTTCTGTTGATTCTTTGTATAATTCTTTTTGTTTCTACATGGTTGATTTCAGCCCTGAGTATGATTATTTCCTGTTGTCAATATCTCTTGGGTGTATTTGCTTCTCTTTGTTCTAGAGCTTTCAGGTGTGCTGTCAAGCTGCTAGGGTGTGCTCTCTCCAGGTTCTTTTTGTAGGCACTTAGAGCTATGAGTATTCCTCT
>NW_021619287.1:2026-7537 GCF_004785775.1 Grammomys surdaster | reverse complement strand
GATGCACATGGAGAGGGCTCCTCACTGTTAAAGGAAAAGAGAAGGCATCAGTTACATAAGTTCCTGTGTCTCAGAGTCGGGAAACCAATGAGAAAGACATTTGTATCTCAAGCCAGTGCTACGATGCAACACTATGCACAGAGAGATAAAAAACATGAATATTGGTTTGCAGTGTCACAAGAAATGACAGACCACTTGTATGCCTTCTTCATTCAGTGGAGTCCAGAAATCTATGCCAAAGACACTGGTGAATATACCAGAGAACCTGGATTTATAGTAGTCAAAAAGATGGAGGAGGCCAAAGCCAATGAAGGCCGTGCCGGTGAGGCAGCAGCCAGGGAGTGGGAGATTACTACAAGGGAAGACATCAACTCAAAGCAGGTTGCTCCAGCAAAAGCAGTCCTGGAGCCTGAATCTTTCCATCCAAACCTAAGCGACCCCAGTGAACTCTTACTGCCTGATCAGACTGAAAGCTTACTAAGCACCTTCCACCGAGAACCATTGGCTACCCGTGGACTCTTGTGTATGGTACTGGGAAGCATGGCACAAGTTTGAAGACCCTTTATCGAACAATGACAGGTTTAGACACTCCGGTTGGTGCTGATGGTGATTTAAGACAGTGACAGGCAGGTTTTTGGTGCTTTAGCATCAGAGCCTTTTAAAGTAAGTGATGGCTTTTATGGTACTGGAGAAACATTTGTTTTTACATTCTCTCCAGAATTCGAGGTCTTTAAGTGGACCAGAGATAATATGTTTTTTATCAAAGGAGACATGGATTCATTAGCATTTGGCAGAGGAAGAGGAGGAGAATTTGCTCTTTGGCTTGATGGAGATCTCTACCATGGAAGAAGCCACTCCTGCAAAACATTTGGGAATCCTACACTCTCTAAGAAGGAAGATTTCTTCATCCAAGACATTGAAATCTGGGCTTTTGAATAAATACAGGGCTCTTGGTTACAGCAGGACATCGGCCCAAACCTGAATGGACAAACACAGCATTCGTTAGGAATGTTCAAGAAGCAATACAATTCATATGTCACTCGTGCTTTCAAGTCAGGTGTTTGGCCATTTACTGCAACTATAAGTTTGGAGTTTGTTTTTCAAATCATGTTTCTGTCCCAGAGTTCTTTGGTTTACACCATGGCCTGGGATCCAGTAGTGTAGCAGCCAGCTGGGATTTGTCAGCATAGTGCAGCAGCATTCGGATCAGAGAGGCAGCCACCTTTTCAGTTCACGTCATCTCAGTCCTAACGGGATGGTGCTCTGTTCAATTTGTTTTTAATCTGTCTTCATTCTTTTTATAGACCAGTGTACTTGGGGCATTGAGGAAATGGAGCCAAAATACTTTTGTATCTGGTGGAGATGGCACAGGTGACATTTGGGCCTACTCACATTTTCTTCTAGATAAGAAACCACATGCCAAAATAACACGTGCTTCATAGACCTCTTCTATTTCTAATTCACTACAGCATTCTCTTTATTCATTTTCTAAACATTCTCGATTTCTTTTAAGACAATGACATTGGAGGAGCAGTCTGATTGCCATCGACAACAGCACACACGATCCACAGATTTGGGCGCATGTTTTCATCACTGAATTTTCAGATAGAGTTACAAATTGACAGAGGAGAATGGGAAGTCAATGATTCTATTGGATTTAATATATTAAGCAAGTAATACTATTTACATATTTGTAGCTTAATAGGGCATTATCATAAGTAGAAAACTAAAACGTGCATATTTCTTCAACATTGTGTCAGATACACTGTTTTACAGTTCTCCTGTTTAGCCTTGTTGCATACCAGCTCCCTCAATATATTTTTGTTTTGTTTTCTGCTCAAAAGGAAAAAAAATTGTTTTGAAATAAAAACGTGTTTTTTTCTAAGTGGTATACATTATTAGTTACCATTAGCAGCTGCTCTTCTAAAAGGGCAGTGACTGTAGTAGCCAGCACTGTAACTCAGTAGACTTGGTAAATGTGCAAGCTTACTGTCAAGTGGCCTCAAAAACGAAAAGGTAGAATAAACTAGCAATTGTATCCTTTCTTGTAGGAAACCAACAATACGCCATGTGGCAACAATTCATCAGTTAAATTTCAGAGCTTCATGTTATGCAAAAAAATAAATCCTGCTGTTATACGTGACAGTGACTTTGTGCTGAAAATTCAGCTGTTCCACACAAATGTTGTATATCTTGTATATTGATGTTTAAAGATAGTTTTGTTCTTATACAAAGTGCTGACTGCCAGGTTGCTTATAGCACTTTAAATTATTCTGAAGATGAAATTACTAGCCAAGTTTGTTGGCTTAAGTAGTTTTAGTTATATAACTCTTAAAAATACCTAGTTCTTTTGGGGACAGTTTAGATAATTATCTAAAGAAAGCATAATATTAATGAGACTCTCTCGTGTCCTATGACACGCTGTTGCTGAAGATGAATAGAAACGGCATCGTTTCCTCGTCGGTGTAAAGCTCTCATTCTAAATAGGTAATAGTGTCTAGGTTAGATGTTTATACTATAAGGACTGTAAATCAATGTACCTTCCCCCTTTAGTCTTCCACAGCACTATTGTTGTCTTTGTGGAGGTGACTAATCACAAAAGTTTAAACATCCTGTAATGGATTCCAACTACAACAGAATCATAGAGATGTATACCAAATCAAATTAAATGCATACATGCAAAAAAAACATGCTTAACAAAGAACAGTTAATGTGAACAATTAAAAGAAAACCCCAAAATAAAATATGATTCCAAGAAGAGTTAATATAAAGAATTAAAAGAAAAAGCCAAAAAATGAAAAACGGTAACAAGAACATATAACTTCCCTATAACATAATAAAAATGTAAACAATGGAAAACAAAACTTGAAACAAACCCTAAAGAAAACATAGTTGAGCAGCCTTCTCTCACTGCACATTTAGCAGCACAGACTACAGCTGTTTCTCCTCTTGGACACTTGGTGGCAACTGTCAACTCAGTTCTCTCTCAATTGGTTTTGTCAGAACAGGAAAGGGAATAAGACCCACAATCACCCAGGCTGGCTCACTGGCTGAGATGTAGGGCTTATTCACACTGAGGAACAAACTATGTGGAAGAAGATTGATCCAAGGAATTCTCTGGCTGTTGAGGATGGAGCTCAGCAGGGGGCTCCTGAGCTGGCAACTCATTCTGCAGAGGATGCTGTTTCTGAGCTGTGGCCAATCTCAGCCCTCTTGCAGTTTCTGAGACCTGGGAGAGAAAGGCAGTTATTAAGACACAGGCTTGGTGGGGACCTGCATGTCAGCTCTCAGGCTGCTGCCTCCCACCACAGCAACAAGACAGTCAACATTGATCTATTAACTGAAACCATTATTGCTAAACCTGCAGGCAGCGCAAAATATCCAGCAACACTCACAAAAACATGGGCTAAGGAGCTGCCACTCAGACTCCTATCAGTGCAAACCAAGAACAGGGCTTGGAAAAGATCTCAGAAAGAAAGGAGAAGGCCACATGCCATCCAGGTCGATGACAATGAGAACCACTCATTTGACATTGGCACTTGGCTTTAATCCCTCCAAGGTGCTTGGACCTGGGGTGTCACATGACTGCTGCATGACCCTGTCTCAGGACCCAGAACTCACTCAAAGCTCTGCACAGCAACCCACCTGTCATGAAAAAATGCAGGAAGGTGACAGGTTATTCATCTGTTACCCTTATTGCACTGCAGCTTCAAACAGAGAAACAAGGTACACTTGCCCATAATTCAGGGTCTCACAAAAGTGTAATGTCCCAGAATACTTGTGCCTTGAAAGAGCAATGAACAACTACATTTCATGAGGTGGGTGGCTGGTTGGGTGCTGGGCTAAAGCAAAGATAGATCCAATGTGCAAATGTCATCAGGCAGTATTAGCAGAACTCAGATGCTTGTCCCTACCTGATGGTGTTGGGTCTGGAGCTTGCTGGTCTCTTTCTGTTCGTCTTTGTCATTCAGGATGAATTCAAGCAAATATTTCTGGATTGAATTCCAGTCAACCTGTACTGTCATGATCTCCTGGTTCAGTGTGTCCAAATCCTTCTTTACAAGATTCTTCTCTGTCACTATCCGGTTATGAAAGTTGCTGGAAGCAATGTATGCATAGTAAGATCCTGCAGCCTCCTACTTCTTCCCATTACTGCTTCCAGGTTCCATTAACTCTACCAGGACCCAGGATCCCATGAAGATCTAACACAATATATCTCACACATCCATCACAGCAGAACAAACAGCAAACAGCCAGTTCAGGAAAGAAAAAAATGATTGTTGCAGCCCAAATACCAATAAGGCCCATATCTCTCCAAAAGATAGAGGGATCTCCATTTATCCATGACATCCCAATGCATTGGGGCAGCATCACTAACAGGGGCAAATATCATCAACATAGGTCAATAGAACCAAGGAGAGGGCATACTATCTATGTGTTCCATCGCACTCAGCTTGTAACACCCTACCTAAGCCCCAGAGGCAGAGTACTATATAATAAAACTCTCAGGATCTGAACCACTGTGCTATCAAGAGGCTCCTGAGGATGCATGAACAATGCTTGGAGGTGTGACAGTATCTTTCAGACTTATGAAGACCGAGTCCAAAAGCCCAAGGCACACTAATGGCTAAAAGGCTGAAGGTAGAGACACAGACCTTCAGACTCTCTAGTCCAGTCACAAAGCAATGCAGAAATGGCCATTCCACACCTGGTGGTCTCCCTGACCAGTACTTACCTATAGAAGTTAGTCTCCTTCTTGAGCTCCTCGAGGTGTTTACGGGAGTTGATGGTATCTATCTCTAAGCTGTGCAGAAATGACATCACCTTCTTCTCCTTGTACTTCAATAGCTCATACTGTGGATCTAGCCTGCGGAAGGGCCTGGCCCCAGGAAGACAGAACTCCATGAACATGGGCTTTCAGGAAAACGAACTCAGCCTGGGTCCTCTACTCCCCCACCCTGGGAAGGCCACTTTCTTGTTCTATGTAGAGGCATCTTCTTCACCTTTGGAAACTTGTTATCCTGACCCCAGGACAGCAGAAGCTAGGCATCCAGATGGAGGGTTTCCTGATTCCCTTAGTAGTGTTCACTTAGTAGGGATGGAGTGCAGTGTAGACAGATATGGTCTCAAGAGCCTAGGCCACAAGTATTTGTCCAGCATAAACCTGTGACTATAATTCACCTGTTCATAAAAGGGATTCTACATCTTGGATAATTAAAGTGTAGAGACAAACTGTACACATAATTCTGGAGATGAGAAAAGACAATTCCACAGCTTTATAGTCTGCCCAAGGAATACAAATCTATGGACAATTGTGACAACATAGGCAAAGTGCATTGCTATGTATGCAGGGGGCTCCCATATCTCAGCACTCACATCACCTTGAAACTGTTATATATGCAAATCCCCAGGCTAAATCACAGAACCCTAGATTCCAAAGTGTGGAGGGAAATGAGAACATACGAAGCATATGCACATGTAAGTGCATGTGTACACACAGACATACACACA
>NW_021619287.1:0-1926 GCF_004785775.1 Grammomys surdaster | reverse complement strand
GCAACATTACTGACTCAGAGTATAAGGCACACAGACCAAGAGGAACAGTCCTGAGCCTCAGGCCTTCTCCTCAAGCACTGAGATGAAGAATGTGGGACCAGACCCCTCCAGCTGCTACTAGGAGCAGCCAGCACTCAGTCACCTGCGAGCCAAGTATAAAGACTCATCACAGACAGCACCTAGAAACTCACAAAGCCACATCTTCTTAAGGGCTTTCCAAAGGCATGCTGGAAACTCACTCTCTACTATCTCTATCCCTGACTTCTTTACCCAGACCACAAGTTCAAATTTTCACTGGAAGAAGCAGAAGAGCATTTCCCAACTCACTCCTGACCAAGCTTCAGGTTCTGTCTCTCTGCTAAGAAGTATTTAGGGACCTGAGGTAGGACACATGGACTTTCTGGAGGTACAGCTTCCTAGAACCCACCATCTTAAATGGACAAGATGAGAGTGACATTGCAGACCCCATACTGACACCACAGGGTTTGGAACAATGCACACCTCTTGTTAATGGATCCATCTGTGAGGAAGATCAGCCGGTCTCTCGCCTGATTTGTATTCTGGGTAATGAGCTGCAGCTCTTCTGTCAGCCTCTCCTCTACCTCCATGACCACCTTCTTGATTAGATCATGTGCAGGGGATGATGTCTGTCTGCGAACCTCTGCAGGTAGAGGAAACTCAATGAACTTGCATAGTGAGAATGTACAGAGTGTAGACAGACCCCCCCTGAGGCCAAAACACAAGGAAATCATGCTTGGAACCTAAGGACAGAGTTGTCAAAGAGTTTGGCTCAGGCTTCAGAAGACACCTCAGTGGATCTCTGCTCTCCCATCACTCAATAGAGACCAGGAGATGTAAGCAGCCAGGTGTTTCCTCTGTCTCCCTACACATGCATGTGGTGACCAGAGAGATGGCTTGTCCAGGATTATTATCAACTGCACAGTTTACAACTTGGCTTCAGAGCCCTCAGTCCCGTGGTTTTGCCAGTTAGATGGTAAACTCAAAATCCACAGGTCCTTGAGTGCATAGAGTGCTCAGATCTCCTACCTTGTTACTCTAGGTCCAGGACATAGGATTAAAAGGTCATGCAGAAGAAAGACACGATCAACACACTGATCAATTCCCCCTACTGAAACACCAAACAACCCAGAAAGGACAACAGGATCCTGTCTCTGTCTGGGTGTATCATGTCTGACAGGTGTTTAGATACAGTAGGGAAATGCTTGCTGCCCAGGACCAGTGATAAAGAAAGCTAAGGTTCATATTGTCAGGGAGAGGAGGTCAGAGGTGTTCTGAGAACATAAGATCATGGACAGGAGCACAACTCTTTCCCTGATGCTCTCAGGTAGCCACTGACAGTATAGGAAGCCATGGGAGTGAAGAGCCATAGTGTCCTGCAGTAAATTGTCATATGTTATATTCTCTGTGTCTCCTAATAATATCATTCAGTCCCCATGAAACATTCACAACACCCAGTAAAAGTAAAGGCTTGGAGTGTGCAGAATAACAGCTTTGGACTTGCCCTCTCCTACCTTTAAAGGTGGAGAAAGTAATGTTCTGAAAGCCTTCATGTTCAAGAATTGTGATAATCATGGAAATCCTTTTGCTTCCTAGAGGCTCCAGTTCCTCTGCCCCATTGCTAGAAAGGCCAGCTCAAGCCCACCCCTTCCAGGACTCTCAACATCCACTGCCCAGGACTTACGCCACATTCTCCAAGACCACCTCCTTCGTCCTTCATTACTCTCACGTGGAAGGACAGCTTCCTTCCTCCTTTCCCTCCTCTCTGTCACATCCACCCTTTCTCTCTGAAAAAGTCTTCTCAGTCGAGTAAACATGTCTTTACTGTATCCTGTATGTAGACACTGAATGAGTCACTTTGCTGTACTTGCTGTTACTACAACAAGGGTGACATCACAGGGGATGCCA
>NW_021619286.1:0-1009 GCF_004785775.1 Grammomys surdaster | reverse complement strand
CCAGTTATCTGGGACTATCTAGAAGTTCCCCCATCCCAGAACCCCAAGAGATGAGTACTTCAATTCATACTTCTGGTCCTCTAGAATTCTCTCCTCTCTCACCCCATCACTAATCCTACCCCACTTTTCCTCTCTCCCACCTCTCTACCACACAGGTCTCACCATTGCTATCCCTCCTATGATTATTTTATTACTCATTTTAATTAGGAGTTCAACATTCTCACTGGATTCTTCTTTCTTGTTTGACTCTTGGGGAATGTGGGGTGTATCATGGGTGTTCTGTGCCTTTTGGCTAATATCTACTTTCTGTTAATACATATTATGCATGTCCTGTGGGTCTTGTTTACCTCACTCAAGATGATGTTTTCTATGGCCATCAATTTGCCTGCAAAATTCAATTTCAAAAGCTTAGCAGTATTCCATTGTGTAAATGAACCACATTTTCTGTATGAGTTCTTTAGTTGATGGACATTTGGGTTGCTTCCAGTTTGGGGATATTACAAATAAGGCTGCTGGAAGCAATGTGCAACAAGTGTCCTTGTGATATTGTAGTGCAACTTTTGCATATATACCCAGGAGCACTATTGCCTGGGTCTTCAGTGAGAACTATTTACAATTATCTGAGGAACCATCAGATTGATTTCCAGGATGGTTGTACCAGTTTGCAATTGCATCATCAATGAATAAGTATTCCCTTGGCAACAAATCTTCAATGGCATGTGCTGTACCTTGAGTTTTGTATTTTAGTCATTCTAATTAGTGTAAGGTGAGATCTCAGGGTCATTGTGATTTCCATTTCCCTGATGTTCAAGGATGTTGAAAATTTCTTTAAGTGCTTTTGGGACATTCAAGTTTCCTCTGTTAAAAATTCTTTGTTTAGCTCTCTGACCCAGTTTTAATTAGGGTATTTAGGGGGTATTTTTGAGTCTAACTTCTTGAGTTCTTTATATATTTTGGATTTTAACCCTCTATCTGATGTAGGGGTAGTGAAGACATTTTCCCAATCTGT